>NW_028258139.1:4968181-5119696 GCF_053883595.1 Heterocephalus glaber | reverse complement strand
TGCTTCAGAAATACTGCATTAAAAAGAATATCCTTATACAAGTGGCTTTACATTTCCTAAAATCCCATAAGAAAATGCAATATCTGGGTACTGCATGGGAAAAAAAGTCCAAGTTTGTATAAAACCAGTACATTTCAGCTTGAAAGTTACTGAACACAATAATGCTGTTTTAGTTTTGTTTTCTTTTGCATCAGTTAAAATTCACAATAATGTAGATAGAACAAATTTCAAGCAAGGAAAGAAAAAAAAACTTGAAAGAAATGGATTTTACAGAAAGTTTTATAATTTTTTAATGCAGTGCTTGCTTCGGCAGCACATATACTAAAATCTTTGAATGCATTATTTATTTTTTGTGCCATGCATTTTTTTCTCACCAAATGTCCTTACCTGTAATACAGTTTTATTTGTCTGTTTACAGCCTTGTAATTATTGCAGTGTACATACTGTAATGTTAATTGTTAATTATCAGTTCTTATTAAAACATCGTCTCATATGGGATGGTGTTGATATATTTGGAAACTCTTGATGAGAGAATGAATGGTGTGTATACATACTCCTTGTACATTTTTTTTCTCCTAAAATATAATCTTGTCACCTTAGGGGTTGTTTATGGAAGAGTCAAGAAAACTATAAAATACATAACAATATATAAATTTAAATAACATAGCTGCAGGTCTTTGGTCCCAGGGCTGTGCCTTAACTTTAACCAATATTTTCTTCTGTTTTGATGCATTTCAAAATAAAGGTAGAGCTAGGACTGGGGAGTATATATCTAAGCTTTCAATTAATTAAATTTCTGACAATAGCTGCATTTGACAAAACCACAGACAACCTCTGGAAGATTCTGCAACCCTTCTGAGATAAAAATTCTTGCCATGGAGCAGCACCACATGTGTGACAATTTATCGGCCAGCTGTTGATCAGGAGCTACTTCAGTTAACATTTGATTGTTTTTAATTTCAGACACTACTGGGGAAATATGTTCTTATCCAGTAATTCTAGAAAAGTCTTTTTTTTGTTTGGTTCTCATAGGAAAATGACAATGAACTTGGTTTCAAACAGGAGCTATAGGTCACTTGATTAGTCATCTGTTCACCAGCTTCTTGTCAAGTTAAAGAAAACCACAATATAGAAAAGGCCATTTTTTTACCCATAGAATTTTCAACTAAAATTAACCAAATTTCTTTTAAACATCAAGTTTTGTACACTGTCAGTTCACATAGCATGAAGGATTCATTATTCTCTAAAGGTTGTGAAAAATTCCTATTTAGATTTAACTTTGCACAGTGGCTCCTGAAAGTTGTGAATAATTCCTAGTGGATAGTGTAGAAACCTGCTGCTGCTGCCTAGCCCTTAAATGTGTGGCTTACTTGAAAGGAGAGATTCTTTTTGTAGGAAAAATGAGCCTCCTATTTTATTTTATTTTATTTTATTTTTTGACATGAACTGTAGATTTTAGCAGCCCTGGCCCAAAGAAATTTGATTACTTTTGTTTTAAATAGTACAAACGGAACACTATAACTACAAAATACATGCTTACTGATTTTAGTTATTTTTAAAATTTTCTTTGGATATGTTTCAGAGTGGTAAATTGTGTGTGAGCATTACAAATGATTCTTTTAGTGGTTTCTTAGCCTCTCTCACAGCCCATGGGGATAGTACTGTACATCAATCAATACCATCATATGAAATTTTTATATGCAATGAAAATAAAAGCCTGGATTGATTCTGTCTAAAAAAAAAAGAAAAGAAAATAGCTCTGGAAGTTCTAGCCATGCAATAACAAAAAAGGCATCCAGATATGAAAAAAGAAATAATTTCTTATTTATCTATGTTAACAACCAAAAGAGACATATAAAACTCATACTGGAACTAATAAGTGAGTTCAGTGAGATCATGAGTACAATATCAATATTCAATAATCACTTTGTATTTCTATCTACTCCTGGTTTTTGAAATTTAAAATAGCATATCATTCACAATAGTACAACACAATAAAATATTACAGTAGAAATTATGATAAAACATCCAAAGGACTTCAAAGCTGGGATAACAAAAGTTCTTGTGAAATAAATTAAGCCAGAGAAAAATAAATTGAGAGACATACTGTATTGGATGATACCCCTCAATATAGAGAATCCCAATTCTCAAATCAAGGTATAGGTAAAAAGAAACTCTTGTCAAAATTCCAGCAAGATATTTTGTGAATGTAGATGTGATTATTTTAAAATTTACACATAGGCCAAAGAACTGTAATAACAAAAAAATTTTTTGAAAAGTAAGAATAAAATGGGATGAGTCAATCTACTTGATTTGAAGATTTATTAGAGATACTGCACAATAATGGAACTGTGATTTTAGCAAAAAGATCCACACATAGATTAACAGACCAGAATACATATCTGTATCATTCCTGAAGAAAAAGTAAGGCATTCAGCACCATGTCCCTGAAATGCCCTTTTTCTTTCTCATGACTCTTGCCAAGTCAGGGAGACAATGAAAAGTTTGCCCAGCCCAGACAGTCTAGATAAATGTTACTGAAAGACTATTCCCAGAGAATACTGAGCAAATTAGTACAGGTGTTATCTGTAATGAGAAACTGCCTTCCTGCCACATGCTATGTCCATTGTTTCTTGTAATGCTGGTCATACAATGGAACAAAGCAAGACAATGATGTCACTGCTTATGTAGTTTAACCTGTACTGTGAAGGCAAGTGCTACTAGTCTAGCTGGGCACTCCAGAAACTTCCAAATACTGCCACCAGACCTCTGGAGATCTCCTGCCACCTCCCTGTGTCATTGGATCTTGTGGATCATCTTCTAGTCCATCCCATCACCAATGTACCCCCTTCTGTTAGTAAATCTCAACCTAGTTGAGTATGGTAGCCTTAAACTGAAGTACCAGCACTCTGGAAGTCTGAGGCAGAAGGATCACAAGTTTGGGCTGAATCTAGCAACTTAGTGACATAGTAAGACCCTGTCTCAAAAAATAAAAGTAAAGGAATGGATGAAGATGTCTCTCAATGTGAATTCCCTGGATTCAATCAAGAGTACTGCAAAAACTAGACAAAACAACAGCAAAAACAACAATAACAAACCGAAGAACTCTCCTTTTTGCTTATGCCTGTTAGTAAATATAAATAAATGCTCTTCCTCACATGCCACCTCTACTTTACATTCTTCAGTGTCTCCTCAAACTACCCAACTGCCGTAGCACAGCTGGGCCATGGACCCAGCATTACTCCAGAAATTAACTTCATTTCTTATTCAAAAACTAATAACTCAAAATGGTTCAAAAATCTAAATGAAATCTGTGAATCTGTAAAACTTTCAGAAGAAATCATTAGGACCGGGGCTTAGCAAAGACCTGTTAGATGTGGCATTAAAGCTGTAATTCACCCAAGAAAAAAAATTAACAGTTTGGACCTCATCAAATTAAAACAATTTCTCTATGAAATTCCTCAAGATACAGCTGACAAAAAAATCTGCAAGGCACAAATATGATACAGGGTTTATACTTAGAATTTATAAAATATTCTGGAAACTCAACTCTAAAATCTACTAGTACACAATGGACTCTAAATACGAAGCATTTCACTGAAGAGGATACATGGATAGCAAATAGGCATGTGAATGACTGATCAACATTGCTAACCTTTAGGGGAATGAAAATAATCCCCACACTATGATGTCCTTCATTATTAAGACAACTAAAAGGAAAATTATGGACAAATCCAAATGCTTTTGAAGGAGAAAAACATGGAAACCTTTGATGAGGTCTGTTAGAAAATTACATCATTTGTTTACATTTTTTAAATTATAGTAAAAGACACATTTCCATGAATCTCTTCAATCTTCTCCCTCTTGCTTTGAACACACTTATTCCTTTGTTTTTGCCACTTTCTGAAGCAATTCTGGAAGTTCTTTTTCATGAAAGATCTTTGTGCATCATGGCTGCCTTGATGTCCTCAATTGATTTAAAATATTTCCTGTTTTGATAGTTAACTGTGTCAATTTGAGTAAGAAATGCCCAACTAAATTGGATCAGTATCATTCTGGGTGTGGCTGAAGGGATTTATTGAAGACTGAAGACTCAGCCTGGGTGTGAGTGGTACTGACCTTTAGGCTTGTCAACCGAATAGAATCAAAGGGAAACAAAGAAGGAAGGCTCGCATCGCATCGGTGAAGCTCCAGTCTTCACTTTGCCCTTGGACATTGTCTCCTGGCTTTCAATGCAGACTCTTCAGCCTTCCAGGACAGGCACTTCAGCTGCCTTTCAGCACAGACCCTTCAGCCTCCTGGTACAGTCTCACATGGGCCTCAACAGTGAGATCCATGCCTTTGACTGGATCTTTCAGATCTCCAGCAGGCTGACAGCCCTTTGGCACTTTTCCACATCTGACTCTGCTGGCGACCATTGTAAGCTTATCTTGTAAATCCTTATATATTTGTATATTTCGTATTAAATTTGTTTCTCTAGTAAGCACTGACTAGAGTGACCTGTTTTGGTCATTTTGACTTTGGGGAAGAGCTAGAAGTCATATGATACCAGCTCTGATGAATAGCACGCATCAGGACCCACCATAATGCTTTTGCAAGCCTGACTTTCCAATGGATGACACTCACAGCAGCAGCAGTCACCATATTTCTGAAGACATTGTATACAAAAAAATTCATGAAAGAAAACTTCTGAACTGCTTCAGAAAATGGCAAGAATGATGGGATAAATGTGTTCAAAGACAGGGAGAGTATTTGGGCGGGGGCTAATGGAAATATGTCCTTTACTGTAATATTTATTTAAATATTAATTATTTTTATATCATTCCTTACATATTTCTGATAGGTATATAAAATAGTACAGCCTTTGTGGAAAATATTGGGTAAAGTCATAAATCTGAGCAGAAATGGCCACACAACCCAGTAATTGATCTCATAAGTGTTTTTGTTCAGATACAAGAAAATTTATATTCTCATAAAACATGATCATATAATCATGTATAGTACACTATTATTTGATCCAACTTTACTTGTAATAACAAAAATCTAGAAACAAAAATACATCCTCAATAGGTGAATGGTCAAGTAGATGTTTATGTTTCTGTACCATGGTATGTAACCCAAAAATTCAAAGGAGTAAATAGTCAGTATACAAAGAAGGCTCAGAAGATCTAAAGAAAATTATGCTGGTTAACAAGAAAGAAAGAAAGAGAGAAAGAAAGAAAGAAAGAAAGAAAGAAAGAAAGAAAGAAAGAAAGAAAGAAAGAAAGAAAAAGTTTCAGAAGGTCCCATGAAGTATGATTCTAGTCATATAACTTTCTTGAAATGACAAAACTATAGAAATTGAAAACAGGATAGTGTATTCCAAAGCTGGAGGTGCATAACTATAAAATTATAGCACCATCGGGCATGGTGGCACACACCTGTAATCCTAGCATTGAGGGTTGGGGGGTGGGTGGAGGATTTCCTTGAGTATGAGGCCAGCTTGGGCTATATCATGAGTTTAAAGCCAGCCTAAACTACATACTGAGACCCTGTCTCAGAAAACAAAACAAACAAACAAATGTAGCACTGTGACCTGTGGTGATAGAATAGCTTTTTGTAATAGTTCTGGCTTTCAATTTAGGTTTTTGCTAGTTGCCACAATCTAAAACCAGTGATACAATGGTATTGCGTTATACATGCATTTTGTACTAATGCTAATGTTCTGCATTAATATTTTATTATTAATTATTAAATTGTAACCAATAGGAGAAACTAAATGAAGGGCAGGAGTTACCTCTCTGTAGTGTGTCTGAATCTTCTTGAGAATGAATAAAATTTCAAAATGAAACATTTTAAATATATTAATTTATAAAAGCATACCCTAAATGTCACTAAAATTGCTTAGTCCTAGAAGTACAAAAATAAACTGATACAACTTCAGATAATTTGGTAAAAATTAAAATCACTTCAACTTTAAAAAGATTACTTTGGGTCTCTTTTTGACACATCATATCTACATTTTTTATGCAAGAATAAGAAAAGGTCTGAGATATTATTAGTGTGGAAAAATTGACATTGTCAGAAATAATTATGGAACAGTAAGAGAATAAAAGTAGTGAAAGAAGTAAGTTCATTGGGAAATTTAAGTGTGAAAGTTAAAAATAAAATATTTGAGTTTTGATTGGGTATTAATCAATAATATTTTATTGAAAATGAGAGTATACGTAATGTCCTATTATTGGATAAATGCAAATAATTTGTTGAAAGGAAACAATAAATATTTAGTTTAGCAATACTTTTTATTTGTAATAACTGATGTTTTAGAGTAATTGTGATTAAGTAGTGGGTTATAGGTGGAAAAAATGTTCCTTAGAGCAGCAAGTAGGACAATTGACAAGATCAGTTGTCATTTATCTTCTTCTCACTGGTATAATATGTATAATAATTTTTTCTTTTCCTAAATTTATGGAAATATAATGGTACAAAGGTAATTAAAATCAATTTACTTTAGTTTTCTTATTCCCCTTTAAGACAAATGTGTAATTTTCACAAAGCCTTTTCCCAGTGAAAGAAAAGCAAATGTTTCTAGTTAGATTCTAATTTAAATGTATATAAGATCCCAACCAGAAGGAAATAAAACAGTTGACTAATCTACTACTGCTAAATTTATAAACCTGGGAGGAATCTAAAAATAGTTATTCTGAAAAAGCAGAATAACAGCTTTTGCCCTTCTGTGAAAGATAGTTTGAAGGGAGTTGGGGTGGGAAGGGGCTAGTGCGCCTCTGGGAGGCTTTTCCACTCCTGCAGAATTCCTTCTGATGTTCTAACAGAGGGAGCCTCTGTCATTTACTATAATGTACTCAGGAATTCTTAAGGCTGAAGTGCGAAAATTAAGAGGAAATAACTTTTGGAAGATAGACCATGACTGAGCGTAGAGGCAGCCCACACTTTAACTTGTTCTTAAAACTTCTTCTTTCCAGATGTAAGAGTCAGAAGTGCTGTCCTTTCACCTGTAGATGCTAAAAGCTCTATATGTTCACAATCAGTTTTTAATTATACAAATTTCAAAAATGTGAACATATAGAGTGATTCTAGGAACCGATGTGTAGATCTAGCCTAGTTTCAAGTGCCAGCATGTGATTATGTTTCTTCTCTACCCACACACTTTATTCTATTTTCTCTAAATATTTTGAAACAAGTCCTAGACATCAGGATACTTGATTTTTAAGTAATCCATTATGTGTATCTAAAAATTAACAATTTTTAAAAAATAAAATAAAAAATAACAATTGATTGATTTATATCTTAATGTTATTATCACAAATAATGTTTAAATATAAACAAGTATTAAGTATTTTAATTTCTCCAGTTGCTTTATAATATTTTGAAATATTTTATTCAAATATGGAACTCATAAACATCATCAATTTAGGATCATACAATCCCTGGTACCAAAAAAAATTTTCAATTTTCTGTCTTTTTATTTTACTACCATTTTATTTTTTTCCTTGCAGTTTATTTCTTCAAAAGACCAGGCTTATATAACATTGCATGCCTCTAATTCCAGTACTCTGGGAGGATGAGCCAAGAGGATGGAAAGTTTGATCCCTGGCCGGACAATTTAGAGAATTAATGTGACACTGTCTCAAAAAAAAAAAATTTAAAGGGCTGGGCATAAAGAATGATAAACTAGAGACATTTATAGCTAAATAGATGTATATTGAGGCCATCTTTAAGTAAAATAAATAGGACACACATGTGTAAGTACCAAGTAGTTTCTGTGGTGTGAGAAACTGTGAGAGTAAATGAGGACCAAAATGTATAATAGATAATGTAAAATAGGAAGAAAAAGTCCAAAAGGGAAGGGGAAGTAGGGAGCGTGTAGAAAAAAGGAAAGAAGGGAAGGAAAAATACGAGAAAAGAAAGAAAAAATGAAAACAATATTTTTGTAAATAGGGGTGTGGAGGGGTGGAAGTGAAGGAAGGGGAATGGGGAAAAATCAAGAACCAAGATATATCATGTACAGGTACAAATTCCCAATGATGAATGTGATCATAGTGATTATTTATGTATTTATTTATTTGGTACTGGGGATCGAACTCAGGACCTTGGGCTTGCAAGGCAGGCACAGCGCCACTGAACTAAATCCCCGGCCCTGAATGTGTTCATAATATATACCTAAAATGTACCAATAAATTTAATGGAATAAAAAATAAAAATAAATAAAGGGCTGGGGATGTCACTCAATGCAAATCCTCTGGGTCTGCTCCTCAGCGTGGGGGAAGGGAGACCAGGCTCTTATTCCAACAGCATTTCTCACAATCTGTATTATTTTCAATTCCTTCACTATGAAGTAGTATAAAATATTCTCTCTTCTCTGCATATTTCTTTCAAACCTCCAGCTAGCACTCTGGGGTGGGTAATAGTTGAGTATTTGAGTCCATTATTTTTGCAAGAATATTGATGATGCCATGTACATCTATCTGCAGCTACATTTTAATTTTATCTACTTTTATGAAGTCAGCCATCTCTTATGACCATTGACTAGATCTGTTATTCCATTAGCGTTTGAAAATGGTCTTCATTTATCACCTAGAACACATTTCAGGGAAAATTTTCCTTTATGACCTATTTAAGTAACCAGAGAAATGGTCCTATAGAAGAGACAAAACAAATGCTGATTTGTACTTACAAATCTTCAAAATAGTGATTTTTTTTCCCCAAAATAACCTTTAAAGAATATAAAAGAGTTTAAAGTTCACAATTTTACATATATGTATTCCATCACTGAACATATTCTTATTGATGATCCAGAGACGAATTGATGATCAATTTGGGCCAATAGGAATGTTTTCAAATGAGCCTATATAATATCTCCTAATGGTATGTAATAGTGCTTTGTCTCCTATTACTGTATTACTGGCCCTGAAATTAGCTAAGAAAATGATATTTAGAGATGAAACTCTAGGCACTGTGGTTACTCATTCCTTCTCTGACAGCCATGATTTCTGGGCTTTTTAATAGAAAAAACATAACATTTTTATCCAAGATGAGACACATCATGAGATCATATTTGTAGTTCTGATGAAAACTGTAGAGCCATTGCTTTTTTACTTTCCATTTATGACTCCTTCTTTCCACAGTGAAAAACCAGGTTCCTTACACCAAGATGCTAATTTATTTCATCTCACAATACAAACAATAATGTCAGAACCACAACACTAATCTTCCTTTAAAAAGTGAAAATATAGAAAAGTATGATATAAAATACATTTCCATTTTAATTTTTTTTTTTTTTTTTGGTACCAGAGATCGAACTCGGGTCCTTGCGCTTGCACAGCAGGCAGCGAAACCACTGAGCCAAATCCCCGGCCCCAACCATTTTAAATTTTAATACATTGTCTTAGTCTACTTTGTTCTCCTATAACAAAATACCTACGACAAGGGAATTTATAAAGAACAGAAATTTTATTTTCTCACATCAGTGGAGGGTGTGAAGTGCCAGATCAAAGAACCAGCGGGGTTAATTGTGTGGTGAGGAATACTGTGTCCTCACATTGCAGATGTCAGAGGGAGAGAAACAAAACCCTGTGCAAAGCTGCTTCTGTAAGGGTTTAGTCTTGTTCACAAGGGAGGCACCTGACATCTTAATCCTCTCTGCAGGGCCCCACCTCTTGATACCATCACATTGGCAGTACCCAGATTTAGGAAGGGACACATTCCAACCACTTATGTCTGTGTCTGTGTGGAGAGAAAGACAAATATTTTCCAGCTGATGAGATAATAAAGCAACATTTCACCTTCTGGTTGCTAGAAATTTTATTTTAAGATAAATTAAAGAGGCAATAAACTATTTCCTTATTGGGGTGGTTAAAAATTTATAGTTCTGGAGCTATAAATGACACCAAATGACAAAATCATTTCATGTGAGAATTCACACACAAAGAAACCAAAGCCATCCCGTTCATTAAACAGAAGCACACATTAATTTTCCAACCCAAATTCTTCTCTTAATAGCATTATTACAGTTAAATGAGGATGCTAGAAGACCCAGTTCCCACCCTTACTTTAACCAAACTTACAGTGACAGAGACATAAGCCTAGTTAGAAGTTAAAGCCCTGAGATTTTGCAAAGAAAATACAGACGTATTTCTCAGATTTTCCCCAGAAGTTATCTGAAAGTCAGAAGAAAGTTAGTGAATGCATTCTTAGATATTTAGGGGTACAACTGATGGAATGCATTTCTTAAAAAATCTTGAAGTTGTTTATAAATGTGATATTTTTCCATATTCTGCTGATTGGCATGTATTTTGGTTTATCATAAAAAATATATCTCCTCTAAATCTTTAGAGCTGATACTTGAAGTCGGTGTGTCCTATTTGTTGTGTAGTTCTCTTGTATGTCAGCTAATGTATTGATGTGAACCTCACATTCCCATTTGAGAGTTATGGCAGTGGGTAGACATTATGTATGTGAAGTCTATCCATTATAACATTTGTACATCCATATTGATATAATACTACATTTATTTTAATTATATTTATAGAAATAAAGCGTTATGTCAGTTTCTACAACAATATTTCATAGAAGTCATGGAATTTGCTTTGAATCATGCAGGTTTTACCCAGTATGTCTGCTGAGATTTCTGATCAACTTGTCTGACATTTCAACTGGAGGTTTAAATTCACGTTGACTCATAAAAGAATTAAAATTATATTTCTGAGAAATAATTATCATATGTGTAAGAATTAGTAATCTGTTGAAAAACAAAGAAAACCTATAACATATCTAAGGATGTATTGAGCTAATATCAAAAGTAACAGGTAAAGGCTCAGTTAAAGTGTATTTTACAATATTCGAAAATTACACATCATACTGACAGTCTGACTGTAACAGTCTTACTAAAATCTCAATTACATTATCTAATGTTTCAGGTTCCATAAGCAATTTCAGCAATGTACCCTGAGTCAGGGTTTTGTGCAAGTAGTTTTCTTGAACGTTTTGGTGCTTCACTTATAGAGTAACTGTTCCATATTTCACTATAAATAATCTAGCTAAGCTTGATTTTAAAAATTTATTTTCCAGCAATATCTTTTTTTCATGCTCTGCTGGACTCATTTTAGAAATTAAAGATTCATGGGATCTGAAGGAATTTTAAAATGTAAATGTTCATTTGTTGAAACAAGTCTGTGTTCTTCCTGCTATATCACTGATTAACCAGTTTAAACATCTTCAGTATCTGAGATCTCACTAGTTTCAGCACAAAACTCCTTGGGCCTACTTGAAGAGCAAAAGCAACACATTTTAAGACATTTTTTTTAGCTAAATCTCAGTGCTAGACCCCCATCCCTTCTAATTTTGTCCTAATGTTCCATGGACTTGTGCTCAGATCACATCTACAGCATTAGGTTGTAGGCTGAAATTCTGGTAGACTATCTCCTTTTATTTTATTAAAAAAGCAAGTATAGTGTTTACAAACAGACATGGGATTGAGCACATAAGAAATATAGATATTCTATAAATTGTCCTTTCTTCATTGAGATAAACTTGAGGTGCCTGAAGTCTTCCTGTCGGTGAGTTGGTGTATCCAGAGTGCGGAGCCTTTTGTCAAGCGTGGAGATTCTTGTTCTGCTGCTATTACTCATTTCTAGTCTGTTATTCATTGTGTCAACAGGCTACTTGAAGTGTCAAGGTGGGCATAGCAAAATATTTCTGCTTTTGACCCTCTTATTAGTGTTTCATATCATTCCTCTGTTAAAATATATCAGGCAAGGTGTTTAAAACCAGGTCTATCTAGTCGCAAATATCTGTATAGTTTTTTCATTTTGCATCGAGCATGGCACTTCTTCTGTTTCCTTCATGACTACTACAGGAATTTTATGTTTCAGTATGAAATTTAAGTGAACCTGAGGTGCTTAGTTAGCATAACAGACAATCTCACAGGCTCCATCCTGTGTATCCATAGCATCCCCAGACACGAATAGTTACCAAGCCTTTTCCAATGCAGGATCATGTAATATCAAGTTCAATCTTAAGGCACATGGTTCAGAAAAATTTGCAGCCTCAAATATGCTTGGTGATTGCAGAATTGATGCTAGACCACTGTTTTCGATGTATTTACCTATAATCCTAACTCAGAGAGAAAGGGCTAGAGACAGACAATTGACAAAGTTAGGATTTATTTTTCTTTGAAAATATTTTATTCTACAGAATAAAATATACCTTGGGTTAGTATGAGCAAATGATGTTTTTCCATTTCTTTTTCAAGACCATCCTTTCAACAAAGGTTTTATTATGTCTCCTTGGTCAAATCAGAGCCATTACTGCTCTCAAAGTGCACAAAAGTAGCCTCAGGCTATGCCTATGGAACAACAAATACGGTTCATTCCCTGGGTTAATCAGGTTGTTCTCCCCCTAAATGGCCTATGGGATGAGTACAGCAAAGGTGAATAGAGAATCTTGCTTGTGCTTCTCACGTCCCAAGGGGCACCCAGACCTGGAGGCCTGGAGGAGTTTGATTACCTGATTTGGTACAGAAGGTCAGACTATAAACTCTGCTCTCCACTGTTCTTTTCTCTCTCTGTCTCTGTCTCTGTCTCTGTCTCTCTCTCTCTCTCTTTCTCTCTCTTTCTTTCTTTCTTTCCATTCTCTCTCCCTCCCTCCCTTGCTCCCTTCCTTCCTTTCTCCTTCCCTTTCTTCCTTTATTTCTTTCTCTTTTTTTCTTCCCTCTCCCTCTTTTGTGGGTTAGGGTTAGGTTCAGGTTTTGAGGTTAGGGTTAGGATTAAGGTTAGTTTAATCAAACTCTGAATTCAGGGCCTGGTGGATGCTAGGCAAGCACTCTACCACTGAGCTATACCCCCAGGTCCACTATTGCTCTTTTAAGCCTGATAGTTAAATTAATAAAGGTGGCACGGTATAAAGAAGACAGGAACAGTAGACAAAATGTTCCCACTCCTCCCTGTGATCCAAGGCTGTTCAGATATTCCTGGAAGCTAAGGTGATAACATTATAGGTGTGAGAATACCCTTCTTTTGTTGATTCATCTTGAACAATATACTATTCTCATGAACAATATATTGTAGGAAGTTTGCAAATGTCTGAAAAACTGCAAACTATTCACAGCTATATCACTGGCTTTGTCATTCAATTGTCCTTAAATTTGGGAAGATGCTAAATCTTGCAGCCTCAAAAGACAATATAACAGCCTAATAAAGACTGTTAATGTAATTAAAGATAGAAAAATAGGTAAATGCTCTTTATAAAAATGTATTAAGATCATTCATGCATCGCTTCTCGGCCTTTTGGCCAAAATCAAGTGTAAAATCATTCATTCATAGACAAAATATATACCTGGCATTGAATGCATTAAGTATTAGTATTATGTATTAGTATAAGTATTAGTATTATATATTAGTACTGGATAAGTAGGAATTATCATTTAAAATGAAACAGAAATATGGCATCCTAATTCTTCATACTCTGAATTTGTTTGCCTATGCTGGGGCAATAATATTAGAAATTAGTTTATAGAGGAGTTATTTACTCTTACAGTTCTAGAGCCTAGAATTCTGAGATAAAGATGTTAGTATAATTTCTCCCTTCCAAAGATTGCGAGGGAAAGATCTTTTCCAGGCTTCTCTGTTTGGCTTGGAGATGTCCATTTTTCTCCATCTTGTCATATCTTCCTTTTGTGTATATCTGTCTCTTTACCCAAATTTCCTTTTTTTTATGAAGTACAGAAAATACTGCAACCACTCAATATTTGTTAGTAGAACAAATTTTTTAAAAAGACCTAAAGAATTAAGAAAAATAATATGAAGATGGTGATAGTTGTAGTCATGTTAGCAATTTCTAAAAAATTTTTGACTTTGCCACAAGCTAGATATGTTAACTGTTTTACAAATTGTTATTTCACCAAATTTTGTCATATATTATTTGTAAAATGTCTCACTTTATCCAGTTTTTAAAAATGGATACCAGGATTGAAGGCATGAAGATTAGTCTCAAAGATATACATATTCTTAATAAACACAAAGTATTGACTAGCAAATAATATAGTCCATGCAAAGTGTCTGTGGCACATGATGTGCTTTATCTTGCTGAACCCACTTTCCACCTATTACCATTTTTGGAAATTCAAGGATTACTAAAATTACCTCTGAAATCTCATCCTCAAAATTCCCATTAGAGACTTCAAACTCCTGGGTAATTTCCTAAAGTTTCCTTCATATCAATATTATGTTTCTTCTCAGTGATGACAAGACTAAAACGAACTGTACAAGAATAAAACCAAAGAACAAGGTGAGCACTGCTCTTTTGCAATGTTTCAGCTGCTAGGCACTTGGTAATCTCTGTCATTCCCACTTTTTCCCCAAAGGTTTTTGTCTCTCTCTAGTAATTTTCATTAAAGTCACCTCAGACTGAATTGTAGCCTTTCTGGTATTATTCATCTATATCATTTTATTTGCTCTCATAGATTCAATGTGCCTTCTGTCCTTTTTAATCGACCTTTTTAGATCTGAGCTCACTGTACAGTAGCGAACTATCTCTGCATCCAAAATTAGTCTTTAGAAACTCCTAGGGTTTTTTTTATTAGGGTCATTTTAATTATACTGTCAGACATCCAAAATGAAGCATAAGTGTTTGGCACATCCATCAGTTGATTATTACTCTTATCACTGAGCTGATGTTTTCACCTCCAGTTCATTTTTCTTTTTTATATGTTATGTCAAGTTTCTCCTGTTTTGAACTAATTGTAAACCTTAATAGTCATCATGTTTCTTAATCTGCTAGTGCAGATAATAGTAACACAGATAATAAATAAATAATAAAATAATTAAAATAATAAAATAAGTAATAAAAAGTGACACAGATTCAACGCATTATATCACTTGCCATTGCACAACCATTAATGTTCCCCCATTACTGTAGAGGATAAGATAAACTACCTTGGCTTTAAGGCATATTACAATATTGTTCTAAACAATACAGTAATACCTCAAATCACAAATGCTTCTGATTGTGAACAATTCAATTTGTGCACAGTAGCAATCAGCAAAATTTTGGTTCTGTTTGCAAATTCTGCATGAATTAAGCTGTTGAACCAAGCTACAACTGTATTGTGATTCACTGCTACCAGGTCTATTCACTGACTATTGAGCATGCTACTGGCACTCAATAACATCTTTGTTCCTCTTCACTTTGTTGATTCTAACATTAAGATATCTTCTTCCTGAAGTTTTGTAGATATCAGGTCCAAATCCATGCATTCCTACACTTTTCTTAGATGGGTTTTTATTTTTTAAATTTTTTTACTATCTCAATGTCACTGCTTGTTATTGGATTCATCAGGGTCTTTATATCTTCTTGGTTCAGATTGAAAATTCATATGTATCTAAGAATATATCCATTCCTTCTGGATTATCCAATTTATTGTAGTGTAGGTAAACTAGTCACTAATAATCTGGATTTGGACAGTGATTTTTTCTTTCCAATTGTGTTGGTATAGATCTTTTTTTCCTTTTTTGGGAGAAGATTAAGTAAGGGTTTGTCTATTTTTTTATTATTTCAAAGAACAAGCTCTTTAATTCATCAATTATTTGTATTATTGTTTAGTCTCAATTTTATTTATTTCTGGTTTAGTTTTCAAGTGATACTAGCTTCAGATTTGGAGTTTTTTGTTTTTCTAATGAAGTACAGCATTAGCTTATTTATTTGGTTTTGCTCTGTTTTTCTAATGTAAGGATCACAGTTATAAACTTCCCTCTTAGAACTGCTTTCCTTACGTTCCATAGGTTCTACTATATTGTACTGGTATTATTGTTTGAGTCTAGGAGCTAAAGTCTATCTTGATTACTTCCATGATCCACTGATTACTCTAGAGTATATCATTAATTGACAGGTGTTTATATAATTGCTGTGGTTGCTCTTGCCATTGATTTCTAGTTTTTATGATCTATTGGTATTCATGGGGTAATTTCAGTTCTTTTGTATTTACTTAAGCATGTCTTATGGGCCTGTATGTGGTGTTCTCCACATGCTGCTGAGAATATGGACTCTGTTCTTGTTAGGTGGAACACTCTATAAATACCTATTAAGTCCATTTGTTTAAAAATATGTTTCAACTGTAATATTTCTTTGTTGATTTTTTTGTCTAGTTGATGGATGTATTTGTGGTAGTGGGACATAAGGACTCAAACTATAATTGTTTTGATTTTTATCTGCTCTTTTATGTCCAGTATTACTTATCTTCTTTTGAAATTCGGTGAACTGGTATATGGTGAATATTTCTTTATAATTATTATTTCTTTCTGTTAACCCCTAACCAATATGTTATGACCTTCTTTGCCTCTTCTTATCAGTTTTGACTTGAGATCTACTTTTGTAATGGAATAGCTACTCCTGCTTGTTTTGGTGCTCCATTTGCATTGAATATTATTTTCCATCTTTTGATTTTTAGCCTATGAATTTCCTTTTGGAGGAAATGCATTTCTGACATAGAGTATACCATTGGGTTTTGTTTTTTGATTCAGTCCACCAATCTATGTCTTTTTACTGGAGAGATGGGATCATTCACTCTGAGACTTATTACTTAAATGCATTGGTTAATTCTTCTCAGTGCATTATTTTCATGTTGTTTTTTTAATTTTAATTAAGTTTATTGGTATAATTTAAATATACATAACAATCACATTCATCATATGGAATTTGTACTTGTACATGATATATCTTAATTCTTATTTTTTCCCATTCTCTTCCCTGCAACCCTTCTTCCTTCCTTATTTACCAAAAGTTTGTTTCTGTTTTATCTTTTTCTTCTCATTTTTTCCCTTTTCTCTTTCCTCCTTTTCCCCTTTCCCCTTCGCTCCGTGCTCCGTCCCATTTGAACTTTTTCTTCCTAGTTCACATAATCAATTATCCATCTAGACACCAAACTCTTAGGTGAAATAAATTGGACATGTGTAAATATCATATTGTTTCTCTGGTGTGAGAAATTTAAAGTGTAAAAAAAAACCAAAATGCGTTTCCCTGTTGTTAATTCCTTTTCTTCCTCTTCTTCTTAACTGCTCACCCCACCTAACATATTCATTCCAATGGACACTTGATTTCACTGGATTCATTATCTCTTTCTTAGATACCCTTGAGAATACTTTGGAGTGCTGTTTTTTTGTTCATAAATTTCTTGATGTTTGCACTGAAAGCACTTATTTCTCCCTCAGGTTTTTTTTTTTTTTTGCTTAAATTCTTTTATGGGTACATTTTAGGTATATGATACATTTACATTTATCAATGGGTGCCTGTACCTGTACATGATGTATCTTAGTTCTTATTTTTCCCTATTTCCTGTCCTCCCTTCACCCCCTCTCACCCTTCATTATTTACAAAGACTTTGTTTCCATTGTTTCCTTTTCTCATAATTTTTCCTTTCCCTTCTTTCCTTTCTCCTTCCCCTCCCACTTCCCCTACCCTTTTGGACCTTTTCTTCCTATTTCAAATTATCAATTATTCATTTTAATCATTTTAATCCGTATTTACACTTTCAGTTTCTCACACTAGAGAAACTATTTGGTATTTACACGTGTGTCCTATTTATTTCACTTAAGAGTATGGCCTCAATATGCATCCATTTAGCGATAAATGTCTCTAGTTTCTCATTTTTTATGGCTGAGTAGTACTCCATTTTATAAAAATAGCACATCTTCTTTATCCAGTTTCCAGTTGAGGTGCACTTGAGCTGTTTTCAATCTTTAGTTATTATAAACTGTACTGCTATAAACATGGGTGCACATATATCATTGTGGTATGATTCTTTTAATTCTTTTGAGAAGATACCCAGCAGGGAAATAGCTGGGTCAAATGGGACCTCTAGCCCTAGTTCTTTGAGGTATCTCCACACTGATTTCCGCAGTGGTTGCACAAGTCTGCACTCCCACCAACAGTGAAGAAGGGTTCCTTTCTCCCCACACCCCTGCCAGCATTTGTTATTGGTTGATTTCTTGATAGCAGCCATTCTTCCTGGAGTGAGGTGAAATCTCAGTGTTGTTTTCATCTGCACCTCTCTAATGACCACTGATGTTGAACATTTTTTCATATGTTTATTTGCTGCTTTTACTTCTTTTTCTGAGAAATGTCTGTTCATTTCAGATGCCCATTTTTGAACTGGGTCTTTAATTTTAGGGGTCTGATTTTTTTCAGTTCTTTATATATTATAGAGTTACAGGGTATATTAGTATGAGTTGGAAGTTCTTTTCCTTTAGGGCTTGAAAATTTTTATTCCAAGATTTCCTGGCCTTCAAATTTTGTGTTGAGAAATTTGCTGTAATTTTAACAAGTTTACCTCCATAAGTGATGTTTTTGCTTTTCTCTAACTGCTTTTAAGATTCTGACATTGTGTTTGACTTCTAGGGTTTTGACTATGTGTGGTGCAGCAGTTCTTTTCTGATTGTGGGTACTTGGAGTTGTATATGCTCCACTTACAGAGCGTATGTTAAATTTTGTCCCTACCTTGGAAAGCTTTTTTCTACTGTTTCTATTTGAAAAGATAATTTATACCATTCGTGCTATATTCTGAGTTTGTTTTTTTTTTTTTGTACTGGGGGTCAAACTCAGGACCTTGCACTTGCAAGACAGGCGATGGAATCACTGAGCTAAATCCCCGGCCCTGTCTTCTGATTTTTAACTAATTCCATTTAATCTTAGATTAGTCTTGTTTGTATCATCTAGTAGTTGTTGGATCTACTTTTCATGATCTCTTCTTGTTTTTAAGGTATATCCAAGAATATGCTCACTTGCATCAGTCCCATCCTCTAGTTCTGATATTCTGTCTTCAAATGAATTTTTCTCTTGGATTTCTGTTTGGTACCTGTTCATGGAATCTAATTCTCTGCCAAACCAGCCATTCATATTTTGTATCATTGTATATAGCTCAATTAGTATTTTATTAGTGTCTTCTGTAAGCTCATTGATCATTTTGTGTATTAAGTCTAAAATAACAGTTTAATTATATCATCTTTCAAATCACTCAACAACTTATTGATCTGGTTTTTTCTTCCTATTGTATCACTTTATATAAATTAGCTGTTTGGCTTTTGATTTCCTTTGCACTGATTCCCCGTGAATCAACTTTGGGGAAGTTGGGAGTTTTTGCAAGCATTTTCTTGCCTTGTTTTCTCATGTGGTGTGTGTGTGTGTGTGTGTGTGTGTGTGTGTGTGTTTGCGCATGCATACTTGCTAAGCTCTGCAAGTCAATTATACTGGAAAGATTTTTTTGCTATCATGCAGAACTCTTCAAAGTCTTCTATCCAGTGATGGATCCTGGGAGTGCCAAAATATAGATCTTTGCGTTGGTCCCAAGATCTAACTATCTCCACTAATTTGTGGATGGAAAAGTGCAGTGTAATCATCCCATCCCTCAATTATCTGGAAATAAAATGCAGTTGATGACATATTGACAAATCAGATTTTGGCATACAGTAAAAACCGATTAATAGCTACAAATGTACCACACTAGCAAGAGTATCAAAATTAGCTACAATGGACTCAAAGAGAAACTGGTTATTAACATACCAAAAAAGTACAACTCTTTCATTCTTAACAATGGAAAAGAGATTTGCAACAGTAAGACAGACACAAAGACAACTCCAATAAGTATCTACTAAATAACAATAATACAATGATTAACAATAATAACATGGATTTGACTGAATATCTAGAGATTAATGAAGCTTAATAATAATAATAAAAATAGAGTCAGTAAGGGAGGGGGAAATGAAAGAGGTAACATTTAAAGGTAAAGAAAAGGAAGTTGGAGAGGAGAAAAGTGAGATAAAATATTATTTAGGAGTAAAAGAAAATTAATAGAATTATACACAAGTATTAGAAAAGAACAAACAAGCAAAAGAAGAAAAAAGAATGAATGAAAAAGAAAAAAGTAAAAGAAAATCTCCACCCTTTCCTACAAAAAAGAAAAGGAGAAGTGAGTGCAAAGACTCCCTCTGTGTTTTGAATAAGTGATTTTTTGCAGGATCTGAAGTATTGGAATCCCCCAGATACGGGGGAGAGTTACTGAGTCGTTACTAAATCCTGTCTGCGTGAGTCCTCACAAAAAAGTCCTCACACTTTTGTTTGAATGCCGAGTTCTTCCCTGTCTTTCCTGCGGGGTGTGGTCAGTCAGGGTGGCCACTCTACTCATCCCAGCCATTCCCAGTTTCCATGTTCCTCTGTGTGCCCCAAGTCACTGCTTTCTGCTTTTAGCTTTATGGTCTAAGGGTTTGTGAGGTGCTTGCTTGGCTCTGTCCAGAACCTGCTCTGCCTGTGCAGTCCAGGCTGTGGAGACAACCAGGCTGAAGTTTATCCCTGATCAGGTTTGTCAGTAGAAAATTCCCAAATAGAAACAGACAAGGAGAAAAAAAGAGCTCCAGAACAGAAAATATATTCAAGAGTTTTGATATAATTATGAAAGTTTTAACAGATGTATACTGGAAATCCAGAAACAAAAAAAGAGAGAGAGAAAAGAAACTGATAAATATTTGAAAGAATAACAAATGATAATAACTGGCTATTGCCCCAGGTTAAGGTCAAAGAATGAGGTATAGATCCAGAAACCTCACCAGAGCACCAAGCTCAACAGAGAAAAGTTACCACATCTAAGCATATCATGTTCAAACCTCAGAAATTCAAAGCACAGACCTTATTTGAGAGGGAGGAATGAAAACCACCATATCTGTTGAAAAGATATCTGTAGAAAGGACAAATGTAATTATTTAGACTTGTCATCAGAAACTATGAGCAAGAGAATGGTAGAATGAGGTTTTAAAATTGTTGAAAGAAAGTAGTCCTTCAAGCAAGAATTTTGTACAGAGTGAGATTATCCTTCCTAAGAAAAGGAAAATTAATATTTTGAAAACAAAAATAAGAGGATGTTTAAACAGACCTACTTTGCAAGAAATATTTGAAATAATTCTGCAAAAAGAATGAAGAAAATAAATGAGTGAGAAAAACTTAAATGGGAAAGAAAGGGCTCTAAAAAGACCAGTGCAATGATATCTAGAAGAGGGGGGAGGAATTGGACATGAGTTTGTATCAGGTATTTACACTACTCAGAAAACAGTACAGAGTACAGTGGATTTTGGATTAGATATATACATGTATTACAAAATTTAGGATAGTCAGTGGAGAAGGAGAAAAAGGAAGAGAGAAGGAGGAGTTAAGAAGAAAGAAAAATATTTAGAAAATCAAATATTGGAAATTTAAATGATGCTTTATATAAAATATAAGTCAAAGGAGAAATCTTAAAAGCTATTAAATATTTTTGAGGTAAATGAATGATAATAATGCAAGATTTATGAAGATTTTTGCAATGAGTCCAAAATAGTATTTATATAGGAAATTGTAGCAAGAAGGCACATATTAAAAAATATCAAATCAATAATCTAAGCTTTCTCTTTATGAAGCTTTAAAAATAAGAAAAAATTAAACCTTAAAAAAGAAGAAAATAAGTAATACAAATTAGAGCTGAAACTAATGAAACTGTAACTGGGAAATCAACAGAGAAAAATCAGTAAACCAAAAACTGTTTTTTGAAATACAATGAAATTGATAACCTTATATAAGCAAAAAGAAAATGAAATATATAAATAATAAATATCAACAATGAAAGATGGGCCATAAATTTTAATATAGTAATATCATCAAATCTATGCCCTCAATTTGATGACCTATACAGAAGTGATGAATTCTTTGAAAGATAAAATCTTCCCAAATTTACACAAGAAGAAGTGAACATTTTGAGAAACCTTATATATATTAAAGAAATTAAATCAGTAATTAATAGCCTTCCAAAACAAAAACAGAGGCTTTGAGTAGCTCACTCATGAATTGTTTCAAACATCTGAGAAAACATATCATTTCTCTGCAATCTCTTTCAGAATATAAAAGCAGATTGAATATTTTCTAGCTCATTCTGTGAGCCCAATATAACCATATTACAAAAGCTAAACAACAGCCTATCAAGGATATAAAACCACAATTAGTTGTTATGAGTATAGATGCAAAAATTTCTTAACACGATATTAATAAATCAAATTCAATCATTATAAAAAACAGCTATGCACCATGATGAAGTAGGATTCAGGAACATATCAATAGATCCTCAAAAGTCACTTGACCAAATCCAACATACATTCATAATAAAGGTTCTCAGTAACTTAGGAATAGATAGGAAACTCCTGAATTCAAAAAAAAAAAAAATATATATATATATATATATATATAACTGACATAATTAATGGTCAGAAACTAGGTAGACACTTCTGCTTCCAATGCAAGGATGTCTACTCTCATTTTCCTTTCACAGCATTGTTCTGGAACTACCAACTTGTACAATAACCAAGAAAAAGAAAATAAATGGGTACTGATTGTTAAGCAAGAAATAAAATTTTGTTTATAGATGACATGCTTGTCTGCACAGAATGTTAGTTAAAAGCCAATAAGGCAGCTTCTGAAACTAATAAACAATTACAAGTTTATAGGTTAATGTAAAAAGTCAATTTTTATATAGAATGAGTAAGTAGATTTTGAAATTTAAAACAGTACTAATAATGCTATTGATTTCATGTCCTGCTACATTGCTGAATTTTGTTATTAATTCTAGAAGTTTTTTCATGGAATTTTTTGACTATTCTATGTAGAGGATCTTATTATCTGTAATTGATAATACTTTGATATTTTTTCTTTCCTGTAGGCAGCCCTTTTATTTCTGTCTCTTCCCTGATTAGCTGTTTCAAAGACTATGTTGAATAGGAGGGATGATAGTGGACATGCTTGTCTAGCTCCTAATTTTGTAGGAAAAACATTCAGTTTTAGAAAACAATCCTAAAATTTATATGGAACCCAAGACTCAAACTGACAAAAAAATCCTGGGTAACAAAAGCAAAGCAGGGTGCACGACAATCTAAGATTTGAAGTTGCACTATAAAGCTACAGTGAGAAAAACAGCATGGTACTGCAAAATAAATAAATACACATGCAGATCATTGGAACACAATAGGGGAAGCAGAAACAACCTCAGTGTGCATCTAGCCATTTCATCTTTCACAAAGAGCTCAAAAGCATAAAACTGGAGGAAAAATAAACTCTTTAATAAATGACGGTAGGAAAATTTTATATCCACATGCCTTCTATGATTGGGATGCAAAGAGGTGTCCCGTGATTAGGCTGCTGATATTCCAAGAGGAACACAGATCTGTGTGGTCTTTAAAATAACTGAGTGAAGTAATGGTTTCAAGACCACTTTCATCCCATAAACTCAGTGCGAAGAGGACTCAAACTGCTGTTCAGGCATCTGTCTTTAGTGCTCCTTGTGGCACTAAGAACATAGAAGATGGATTTGTACTTTGAATTAATAAAGAATGCATACATACATGAAACAGAATCAGTAGGCTTCGCACATGCTTCTGGGTGTCAGAGAAAGAGAAGACCTAAAATAATGACTTTTTCAGCCTCTGGTGTGTGGTGAGTACAGAGTTCCATAAAACAACCAGGGAAGTTATAGTTCTTCCTGTGAGTTATGAGCCAATTACTGCTCAGTTGTCTGCAGAGCCTTTGGGCATAGTTGGAATATGATGAAAGTCACTCTGAATATGCTCTAGTTGTTTCTGTTATTGTCACTTAGAAACACTCAGTCAGGGTTAGAGAAATAGATGAACCTAGTGATTTTTCTAAGGGAGGACATGAGACACTATGTACCAAATTCAAGTCAACAACCAGCACTTTGATGTTGGATGATTAAATGGAATAACAACATCCCTGGTAAACATGATTAAGGTAAAAGATTATAGAAGCATGTTAGAAATGGAAAATATTATTAAAAATATGTCAGCTTTTGGTATTTTATCCCTAGTCCTTTCCAAAGATCCACTATTATGCCAACAAAATACTATAAGGATAATGATAATGACATTTACTAAAGAAATATAAGCAGTATAACTTTCCATGTTAATGTTCCATATTTCTCATGTTTATTCAGTACTCAGAAAGCTCTTCTGTTTATATTTAAATTCACAGTGGTTTTCTTTCAACTTCTTTTAAAATCGCTAAAAAATACTTATCTTTTGTTATCTGCATAAATTCTGAAGTTTTATGAGATTTTCTGATAATGAATGAGTAACAATATTTTAATCACATGAAATTTTTGAGCAGTTTTTATTGCTCATTGTATTTACAAGGAGTTATTTTATACCTATGTAGATTTCTTAAAGAAGTTTGCTTTCTGAGGACTAAATTAGCAGGCTAAACATTGAAATATCATTTGGTATTATTTCATCAGGATGGCTCCATGGAATATCTGAGGTGTTAGAAAATATATTTGTGATAACTTAGTTCCTAAAGCATTTGACCTCTGAAAATTCTATAATTGAAATTCCTTGGGGGACCAAGTTGTGTTTACTTAAGGCATCTTGCTAGCAGATGTAGTGCTATGGCCTGTGTTCTCCAATTTCATGTTGAAATCCTAACCCCCAAAATAAAGGTATTAGGGTATGAGGTCTTTAAGGAAATGATTAGGTCATTATGATGGAACCATTGTGAATGGAATTTGCCCTGTATAAGAGTCTGGAGGAAGTTATTTTGCATCTTACACCAGTGAAAATATAGTTAGAGGAACCATTCCTGAACCAGGAAATTTCCTGCATCAAACATAGAATCTGCTGGGCCCATGGCCTTGGATGTACAGAGTCCATAACTGATGGAAATATTTCTGTTGTTTATACGTCACACAATTTAAGGCAATTTGTTATAGTAATTCAAACTGACTAGGACTCTTGATTATAATATCATGATTGCAAATTCTTGTATCTTTCCCAAATATTCATTTTGCTAAGCACCAAAAGAAACAAAAGGACAAAAGGAAAAAGAAAAAAAAATTTGTGCAGGGTCAGGGAACATACCTCCGTGTTACACCATTTTCCAAGGAAGGAAGGAAGGAAGGAAAGAAATGTGTGCAATTCTTTGCATGTTCATATTAGTTTTCAAACTAAATGGACAAAAATTGAGGATCATAATGGCAGGATCGTATGGAAACTACGTTTAGCTTAGTCAGAAACTGCCCAGTTTTCTTCCAAAATGGCTGTATAAATTATGCATGCTGATCAGCAATGAATATCTGTTATTATACAGCCTTCCAACATTTTATATTTATACTATATTGTTAATCTTCGACTGTTAGCCTTTGCACTGCTTGTTTAGTGATATCATACTCCACTTTTAATTTTGATTATTTTTTATTATCTATTCTGTTCCACTAATCTATCTTTAATTAATACAAAAGCTTCATAATAAACCTTAAAGTCACACAGTGCAAGTTATCCCACTTTGTTTTTCTTCAGTATTGTTTTAGTTATTCTGGATCTTTTGTGTTTGGGGGTAGATTCTTAAAATCTATGTAGTATATATTAGACAAAAAATTCGTGATTTTTGATTATACAAATCAAGTTGGATAGAATTTTCATCTTGAATATTTTGAGTATTACCGTTGAAAATATGGAATATCTCATTTGTTTCAACATTTAGTTTTTAGTTTTCTCTATATAAGTTGTGAACTGACTGTTAGATTTCACTGAATTATATCTTTTTTTGGTTCTGTTGTAAATGGTATTAAGAGATACTATGTTTTACTTCAGAACTGCAGTTTTTCACTACTGGTATGTAGGAATGAAACTGAATTTTGTATATCAGCTTTGTATCTCGTGAACTTTTCATAATTACTTCTTACATCTAGATGTTCTATGTCAATTCTTTTAGGAATTTTCCAACAGACAATCATGTCATTTCTGGAAAAAACACACTTATTTTTTCATTCCTTTTCAATCTTTGTATCTTTATATTTCTGTACTCACCTTTTTGCCTGAGATCAGACTTCCGTTTCAATCCAGTGAATACCAATATTGAGAGTGGATGGTCTTGTTTTTCCCCATCTTAGTGAAAAAGCCTCCCATGCCTTACCATTAAGTGTGTTAGCTCTACGTTCTTTTTGAGATGCCCTTTATCAAGTTAAGGAAATTCCTCTCTTTGTTTCTAATTTGCCTACAGCTGTATTATTAATGAGTGCTTATTTTGTCAACTAAATTTTTCATATATTAAAATGATCATATGATTTTTAACTTTATGGATGTGATAGATTATATAACTGATTTTCTAATATTTAAAACAACCTTCCATATTTAGGATAAATCCCACCGGTTTTTACTGTATAATTCTTTTGATTCAATGTTGGAGTTGATCTGCTAGAATTTTTAAGGATTTTTCACAAATATTCATAAAAGATATTACTCTATGGTTTTTTGTCTTTCAATTCTTTATCTAATTTTCCTAAAGGAATTGTTTGCTATATTTTGGAAGAGATTTTAAAGAATTAATGTATTTTTTCTTAAATATTTGGAAGATTTTCCACTGAAGCCTGGTTATCATCCTGTTTCTATTTTTCAAGAGCTATTTTCCTTGTATGAGTTTGTGTAGTTTCATCATTAGGAATTTCACTTTTTCTTCTAGTTTATCAAATTTGGGGGCAAAGTATTGTTTGTGTTTCTTATTTTCATTTTGAAACTATGTGATAAGTACTCATGACCCCCTTTTTTCTGATATTATTTTTGTTTTCTATTTTTTAAAAATTGGTCTTCTAATTTTTATTTTAATCTATTTTATTCTCTATTTTTTTATTATGACCACATATTTTGATATTTTATAATTTTTCAAAGCCCTATTCTTTGTTTAATTGCTTTTTTTTTTTTTTTTTTTTTGGTACCGGAGATCGAACTCGGGTCCTTATGCTTGCGAGGCAGGCGGCCGGCAGAACTACTAAGCTAAATCCCCAGCTCCCTGTTTAATTGTTTTTTCACTATAGATTTCCCAGTTACAATTCTGTTGACATTTGCTCTAATTTTTATTATTTATAGGCTTCTTCTTGCTATGTGATTATATTGCTCCTTTTTCTGTAGTTTCTGAAGATAAAAGTTTAGATTATTGATTTTTGATCTGTTTTTCACATGTAATTCTAACCTAACAAATATCCCTCTAAACACAAATTTTGCTACATCCAAAAATGTTTGTTAGTTTTCATGTTTCAATTTCATTTAGTTTAAAATATATTTTTCTAATTTCTTTTTTTTCTTATTTTATTTTTTACTTGTGTGCCTTGAGAAGTGTATTCTTTAATCCCAATTATGTAGAATTTTTTATCTTATTGATTACTAGTGTATAATTTCATTGTGGATTGAGGACACACATTGTATGATTTCTGTTCTTTTAAGTATTTTAAATTGATTTTATGGCTCAGAATGTGGTCTAGTGTGGTGAATGTTTTATGTGAACTTCTAAAGAATATTTACGTTGCTGTTGAAGGGTAATATAAAAATATTGATTAGATTCAGTTAATTGATGGTACTTTTAAGTTCCTTGCATTGCTTTCTGCCTTCTAGGTCTGTTTGCTTCTGACAAAGGAATGTGGAAGTTCAACAGCTGTCATAAGAGTCATCTGTATTCATTGCAGTTCTGTCACTTTTTGCCTCACCTATTTTAACGGTAAGTTATTATGTGGATGTATATTAAGGACTGGTTTGCCTTTTTGGAGAATTGATGCCTTTTGCATATGTTTATGTTATCACTGATGGTATTCTTAGATCTGAAGTCTACTTTGTCTGAAATACTAGTATAGTTACTTAAGCTATGTTTTTGATTAGTGTTACCACAGTATATTTTTGTCCATCTTTTCAAATTTAATCTTTCTAGGTTTCATTTTTAAAGTGGGCTTTTTGCAGACAACATATAGTTTTGGTCTTTTTAAAATTCATTTTGATAGTGTTTATCTTTTATTCATATTTGGTGCACTGATATTTGAAGTGATTACTTTTATTGTTGAAATAAAATTTGTAATATTGACATTGTTTTCTATTTGTTCATACTTGTTTTCCCTTATTTGATGCCTTCTCTGCTTTTGAATAAATATTTCATATAAGTATAATTTTTCTCTTCTCCTATATATTGACTAAAATCTTAAAAATACTCCTAGTGGTTGTCCTACAGCAATGCACATTTACAAATCATCTAAGTCCACATTCAGATAACACTGCACCCCTGTGGAAGTAGTGCAGGTAACTGACTCCATAGTGCTCACCACCCCTCAGTCCCTTCCTCGGGACACGGGTGCTGGGGCACTTGTTTCCCTTAGGCCTGGGCCATGCATGGTACACCACTACATTGCTGGTGGTACTACTTTGAACAATAGTTACTTCTTAGGTTAGTTGGAAGTATAAAAAATAAGAGATTGTATTTATTTTATGACTTCTGTGATCTAAATTTTGTCTATAATAATTTCCTTCTCTCTGAAGTATTTAGTATTTTTTGGGAGGTAAGTTACAGGAAGAAATTTCTCTCATATATGTTTGTTTTAAAGTCCTTTCTTTCATCTTTCTTTCTTCCTTCCTTCCTTCCTTCTTTTTATTTATATTAGAGACAGGGTCTTCTGTATTCCATGTGACTTGGAACTTTCCATCTTCCTGCCTCAGGCTCACCGGTATTGAGATTACAGATGTTGCCACTATGCCTAGCTCCTCCTTCTCTTTTGAAAGACTTTCATTAGAAACAGATTTTGTGGTAGAGATTTTGTTTGTGTTTTGCTTTTCCTTCAACTTTTTGAAAACTGCAGTCTGTAGCCAGTGGTATATACTGGTAATTTCAGCACTCTGGGAGGCTGAGCCAAGAGAATTCCAACTTTGGGTACAGCCTGGGCAACCTAGCAAGAGCCTGTCTCCAAAAACGATTTAAAAAGTCTGGGGAGATAGATCAGACAGTTAAATCTGACCTAATCTGGTCACACTTTTTTTGCTTAGTGGTGGTGTATGAGAAGTCCCATGTGATTCTCACCCATATTCCTCTAGAGTGAGCTTTCCTTTTCCCTTTGTCATCTTTCAAAAGAATCTCTTTGTCTCTGTTTTTTTTTTTTGTAGTTTGAATATGCTACACTAGATGTTCACTCTATTACATGTCTTGCTTAGTACCTGTCCATAAAAATTCTTAGCCATTATTTCAAATACATTTTGTTTGTTCTTTATTTTCCTCATGTGTGTGTGTGTGTGTGTGTGTGTGTGTGTGTGTATGCACATCCTTTTTCAGTGGTTGCACAATGTTTACATATTCGGGGATATTTATCACGTTTATTTTTTCCTCTTTGCTTTTGTTTTGAGAAGTTCCCTGTGTTCTATCTGGAAGCTCCCTGATTTTTCTCATGAAATATATTTTGTCTACTTGACCTACTGAGACATTCTACACTGCTGTTACAGTGGGTTTTTTAAATTCCTTTTCAGATTTGATTTGATTCATTCCTTTCATGTTTCCACTTACTCATTTGTTCTTTCCTGCTAACATGATTTTCCTTTTGATTCTTTAACATATTAATAACATTTATTTTAAATTCTAAAAAATGTGGCATGTGTGCTTAATCCTCATATTTGCTTTGTCACTTTTTTTCTTTTGAGATTTTTTTCTAGTCTTCAACATCCTGTGTAATATTTGCTGAAAATCAAACTTAATTTATGGAGAAATGGTAATTAAGAAACCTTGTAGTGTGAGGTTTTCTGTTTTTCTGCTTTTGGGGGTTTTTTGGTACCAGGGATCGAACTTGTGTCCTTGCACTTGTGAGGCAGGCAGTGGAACCACTGAGCTATATTCCCCCAGCTGGTTTTCTGTTTTTCTAAGGCTCAATATATATATTATTTACTGACACAATATGTCTCACAGACGATAGTTTCCTCTAATTTTCATATGTGTTTGTTTCTTCCACTCTTGTTTCTGGTTTCCCTAAGAAATCCATTTTAAATAGTCTGGATCTTGCACCTCCTTGATTATAGTCCATGGACATTATACTGAAGCCCTGGACATGGTAGTAAGGCTTTGGGGACAGGACATATTGTATAATCATGGAATGAAGTCTTTTTCAGTTGGCTTGAGATCCTAACTTTGACCTTGAGCAGCAATGCTTCTTAACCCTATTTTTGTTTTTCTGAGGAAAGGGAAGGATAAGAAAGGGTTTGACTTGCCTAATTACCTTTCTCCAAGGTCAGGTAAGGTTTGGTAGTTTCCCTAAAAAGACGGGTCGTTTCCAGGGAGCATCACCTTGGCATATTGCAACATAGTTATTTTTATTTTGCGAATATTTTTAAATAGCACTTTTCTATTAATTCCCCAAAACATGAGGAGATTCTTTTCTGTTCTTCATTATCAGGACCGGAGTTTGAACTTCCGAGGGTGTGTTCCCTTCCCCCACCGGAGACCCAGGCATTTTTAACTCAAGGATAATTACATTCGGTCCACCACAATTTATCGAAGTGGTTGTGGAAATACTCCTGCAAGCTATTGATTCTAGTGACTACTGTTTCAGAGAAGCTGATCTTTGTAATGATGCCCTGCTGTTAGCTGTCTCTTCAGGTTTAGGGGTGGCAGTTTGTCCTGTGAGAACAATTCTTGAACAACTCTTAGAAAATGCATTTGTTTTCACTTTAAGTGTTACCTTGGTTAAGATGGAGTTTAGAATTCAAAGTCTTAAAATGTCAGTGCTGAAATCAGAAGAGTCCAAATAAACACACACATTTCTATCATGTTTATTTTGTCAATATCTTATATTTTTATTGCATTATTTATTTTCTTTCTGGTAAATTTTTGTCTCTACATGTTTTCAGGGGTAGGGGAAATAAGGGAATTTTTGATACACAACAAACAATTTTTTATACTGACTTGAAAAATGAAAATATATAAACAAAGCTTAATAATTTAGGATTTCCTTTTGTAAAAGTATGTTGACAAATATTAAATATTATATTTACATTTTGAATACTATAAATATAAAACACAAAACATCCAATGTTAACACTGATCTTCCATGCCTAATTTGAATTTAGATATTGAGTAGTTTATATTCGACAGGAAGGAACTTTCAAAGATTCATCAGTTTTATGTCTATTTTTCCTTATCAAAATCTTCATAAAATTTAAAAATCTGATGTTAAAAGCAGTTCATCCTTCACTTGAATATTCTAAAGCATGCTATTTTGGATTTATCTTAAAATGTTTAGGTTATGAAAGATATGCAAACAGAGTTTCCAAGAATATAGTTTAACATAAGCTAATGTTGTTTATAATTATGAGTGAAGTATCTTTAACTTTAACGAAAAAACAAAACAAAACAAATAAAAATAATCCTGTGCAAATATAAAAGTTTAGTTTGGGTCATTTCTTAGTACAAATAATATACCACGCTAATCAATATTTTAGCCAAATTAATAAAGGCATTTTTAAAATATTTGAATTTTCCAATTGTTAAAAAATGCATTTATGCAGTAAAGGAAGCTGCAAGAAAACTCACAAAAACAAAAAACTCGAACTCCTAAAATATTTGCAAACTGAGAAATTACCAATGTTGCTTAGAAAATATGCCTTACTCATACCCTAAAATTCACTTTAACTGGTTTACCTAAAATTTGACGTTTACAAAGACTGTACCTAAATTCATAATATTTTTGAATGCTATTACTCTGGATCACGTAGTTTTCAGTTATGAGGAAATCACTTGGTAGCGTGAATCAAATTTATGATTGATTAATGCATTAAAACTTATTAATAATTTAGATGGCTTAAAAATCAAGCAAAGGAGTAATTCATAATTGTTCACTACACAGTTCTGTCCGTTTATAATATGAAATCAAGACTTTAACAAATATTTCACACAATTAGATCACATGTTTTCGTGTGTGCTATTGATCAACAAAATAGGCATATTATATATTAGTTAAGGTTCTCGAGAGAATCAGAATCAACAGAAAATATATGTATAATTATCCAAGGGTTTATTAGGTGGATTTACTGGATCAGAGGTGGGAAATTCCACAAGGGCTGTCTGTGAGCTGGAAAGCTGAGGATTGAGTAACTGCTCAGCCCAGAAAGATAGAGACTGCAGAACAAAAGGAACCAAGGACTCAACACCAATCCAAGGTTGAAGGACTGGAAGCTCACTGTGGAGCCACCGGTGTGCATTTGCATTGGACGGCTGAAAACAATGGAGACTAATCAATGTCCAAAGCCAATACTGAAGACAGGAGCTTTTCAAAAATGAGCATATTTCCTTCTTCTTTTACCTTTCATTATGTCCAAGCCTATTGATTGGTGCTTCCTGCAATCAGGATGGGTCTTCTTCCCTCATCTTGCTGGCCTACATGTCAGTCTTCCACAGACACACCCAGAACACTGCTTTACTTATATACAAGGTGTTTCTTAATCTATTCAAGTTGACATACCATGATTAATGGCCTCAGTATATAATGTCAGGCTTTTTCCTGTTTCTAATTTTCTTTTATTTTCTTAAGAGCAGCTCAATGATTCAGGGAGTTGGCTAGTATGATACAAATAACATAGGGGAAAAGTTCAAAATAATACTTTAACACCAGTGTCAATTTTCATTTCATTAGGGCAACAGCTAAGATTCTTAATTTTTGCATTATCTCACTTTCTGTAGAACAAAAATCCAAGGGATTAGCCTGAACTTGATGTACACACATAATAGATACACAGCCTTAAACAAAATAGTTTCATAATGTAATGTTACACTTCTAAAAACTGGAAACAATATCTGTGCTGATTTGTATTTTGACTTAATGGAACAAGAAGAGAACATGAACTAGAGGGAGTTGTGCTAATATTAAGACGCTTGAAAGTTCAAAATGTCGTCTTTTCTCTTTGTACTTATCACAGACTGAGGAATTCATTATAAAAAATATGTCATTCACAACTTTAATAACATACTTTAGAAAAAACTAGTAAGAAAGCCATTTGGAAGGTGAAACTTCAACTTTGTTTTCAAATAAGTGGTCATAATTTTTCTTTTTACAGAAAATGTTCATATATACAGTATATCTCAATGAATTTTGGGGCTTTCAGGTAAAGACCAGCGCTGTTCATACAAAAATCTATGAGTAGAGGTTAGTAGAGATCATCTGTTCTTAAGCTGGGACATCATCCATTCAAGTCCTTGGCATCATTCCCCACCAGTAAGAGCACAGCATACTTAGATATGCAACTGGTGATCTTTAATGAAAATTCCTTTCAAGAACTGAAATATATCTGCTAGAGTCATGTATTCTTTAACATCGTGTTTATTGGCAAAAATCAGCAATCCACCTTTCTTTACATGGTTAGTGCTAGTATTTTGTACAGTTTATTTCTAATTACAGTAGTCCTTTCTGTCTCCTCTGTCCCCAACAACTATCAGCAACTCTATGTTAGTATACTAAGTGTTCCATGAAGAATCAAGAGGAATCAAGAGATTTTTGGCCACCAATATCGCACATTAGGAAATGTGTATTATTAATCACTACCTCTTCTACATTCTTTGGTATTATGGGGGATGTATATACAGCTTCATTCATAGAAAACTGATAGAGGATGATGGTATTCCCTGAATGATCCTACCCCAGGATGATGATTTCATGTTGCTGATGTTGAATATTGTCTATACTTTGGTAAAGGGAATTTCCACTCTTGGGGAGCAAACCCCCTCTAGCTTCCCTGGGCATCTGGCCTCCACTGGCTCAGGTGAGTGGGAGAGAAGAACTAGAGCCTCCACTTCTGCTGCTCCTGCTCCTTCCTTGGCTTCAGGCCACTCCCAGGCATTTGCAGAGAGGTCTCTCTGCTCTGCTCAAGGCCCAGACTTGCTGCATTGTCTGCCAGGAGCCTCTCTCTCTCTCTCAGTCTCTCTCTCTCTCTCTCTCTCTCTCTCTGACTTATACACACCTAACCATAACTTCTGGAGGAATAGGTAAAGAGTGTGAATCAGGGAGACATCTATAATTTGCCAGTGTGGGCACACATGCATGTATTTGGTTCTCTGTTATTTAATAGTTCATAGCAGAGTCCAGTGGATCCTTGCTTCACTACAAACCCACATGCTCTGGATACTCACAAAGTTGATAAAAGTGAGTTTTATTTAAAGGATGTTGTCACTTACTCTGAAATTACCAATAGGTCTCAACATAGAGGTTAGCATATATATGTATGATTTATTATCCTCATTAGCCAAAGAATTCATTTAATTTCTTTAATTTTATGACTTCAAATTCAATTAACACTTTCATATGTAACCTAGCTAGAAGCCATTGACTTTAGCAGTCAGAAAGAAAACTGACATTTGATTTCTCCTTGACTTTTCATAACTTAAAAGTGCCAGAATAATTGAAAAAGACATTAATCTACTGTATAACTTTTAATTCTATACTGACCTTTACTTTTTTACGTTGCGGTATGGCGTGTGTTTGTATATTTAGGGCCTCCCTGTAAGAAGTAGTTACTCAACATCAATAATAACATTTTTGCACACAAAACTATCCAAAAAAGGTCTTTCATAGACTATCTAATCTAGAAATAGATGATATTAGTATCATGAATAAGTCCAGCTGTAGCTGGCTAGCTACCTTGGACCTTGCTTTAGTGATAATGGAAATTGATACAAACACAACAGCATGAGTTTAAAAGCAAAAGCATTAAATTGGAATATGGGAGAAGATAGGAAAAGGACTCATTCTGATGAAGAGTGGTACATTTGCAAAGAAGAGGATGGCTTTTAGAGATGATGTGGTAAAGTGGGATCTGTAGATCATTATATCCATCCTGGTTTCACAGGTCTAGAGGAATCCTCTTTACTTGAGTTCCAATTTGGATCTGCTGAGAGAAGTTCTCATGACTCAGGGAAGTCCGTCCTGTGAGCTCTCCTAAGGTCCAAGTGCTCATAAGCTTAGGGCACTGGAGACTTCTGGACATAGGTATTCTTAGTCTTGAAAGGTGATGAGATAAGCTTGGTAAATTTAGGGCTAATAAACCTGGTTGTGCCAATTTTTAGTCAAACACTCCTAAAGACTAACATGCTTCTATGCAGAGCTGAGAAGTATTTGACTCAGCTTTGAAAAATGAACATCAAGTCTTATTCTGTTTTAATTTCCTTTTAAGTATCTGGAGATCCAGGTGAAGAGACCTAGTTTTTAGGAAAAAAAAAAGAGAAATACTTTTAAGTTCCTTTTTATCTCAGAAGAAAACACAAATTGTGCTTTTAATGAGTAACAGGTTATTGGCCCAGGAGTTTATTTGTTCTATGACCCTATGGTGGTTCCTGTGTCACAATTAAGTTCTAATCTTTTATATTCAACAAATTGCCATGGTTCCATTAGATCACAGAAACATTTTTGTATGCAGAATTGTGTATATTTTTCAAACCTTAGGTACGTCATTAGATAAAATAATTCTATATCTAAATAAAGCAAGGCAGACTCACTTGATTTCAGTCTGTTTTGGATGAAGTTGAAAATGATAATATCTAGTTGACAAATACTATAAAATAAAATCCAGATTAGCTGTTAACAATTGTGTGATATGCTCCTATATGTGTAAAACAGATACTTAATTTTACCAAGGGATTTGGGTATCCTGTAAACTTTTCCCAAGCTTCTTTTCCATAAAAGACATTTCTAATGTATTATCTTGTTCTGAAACTTATTAATACATATGGAAGCTACCGAAGCGGGGTCTTTATAGGTTAAGTTTTTATTAATTTTATTAATTACTTTTATTATCATCTTAATATTATTCATGATTACATTGATTACTAAAAATTAATCCACTGAATGATTCGTTTCACAGACATTAAAGGGAAAATGCAATTGCTTCTCATTGTTGAGCATATCCTCCCAAAAAAGGAGTGGCTCAGTTATTTCTAGTTCCTCACACCTTGAAACTGTGGGAATTATTTCTTACTGGTTTCCAGTTTCCCCCTTTCTGTTGACTTTGACCTTGTGGTGTACTTTATGCCTCACTAAAAGTATGTTAATGAGGCCTGCCTAATTGAAATGGAAATCTCTTCAGAACACCCTGTGATTAAATTTATTGTAAATCATAAACAAAGGCTCTTTTAGATATACAGAACTTTGCATATTGATTCATACTTAAGTGCTTAGGCCCTTATGGGTTGCTTATTTGTCAAATAAGCTGCTCCCATTTTGTAATCTTTCAAACGTAAAATATATTGCAGAAAAAGTAATGGTTTCTAAATTTAAAAATCTCAAATATGAATTAAAAGGGCCCATGAGAAAGATAACAAAGAAAAAATGATTTGAGAAAACAATGGGATTATTTTAACCTTTAAATAAATCAAACCGAAGCTGCATATGTAGAAAAACAAAAAGGAGTCACCTTCTTCCTTAGCCACAGTGTTTGTGATGAAGTAAATATTAATGCTATTAAATTGATTTTTATATTTATTCATTTGTCTCCATGGAGGATTTACTTCCTTATTTTTTTTGTTTTCATTTGTTATTAGTACCTGTTTTCATTACCTGTTTGCACTACCCATGAGGAGTTGTCACACATATAAATTCTCTTGATTCCTTTCCCATTTGAAAAATATCTACCTGATTGTTTCTTATTATCTATTTTTAATTTTGCTCTTTATTTATAGTTTGAGACTCAGAAACAATGATATTATCAAAAAAAGAAAGAAAAGAAACGTGATATTTAAGCTTAGGTCTGATTTAATTTCATTTAAGACTGCATTTTCAACATGCATCCATTTTCATACAAATAACTCAAATCTATTTTTATTTAGGGTTGAGTAGTACTCTATTGTGCATAAATAATACATTTTCTATATAATTTCATCTAAGAACATATAGGCCACTTCTGTATCATTTCCCTGGCCAGCAGTGTTGAATTTTTTTATGTATTTTTTGTCCATTCATATTCTTCTGTTGACAAATATCTATTCATTTCAGTTGCTCATTTTTGGATCACTCCATTTATTTGGGGAGGTCTTACATTTTTGAGTTTTTATATATTCTAGATATTAGGACTCTGGCTGATAAAGTTTTACCTTCCATCAATCATTCATTTTAACATTTAGATCTTTCATCCATTTTGATTTTAGCTTAGAACATGAAGAGATATGTATGTCTAGATTCAGTCTTTTGCACATGGATAGTCATTTTTCCCAGAACCATTTATTAAAGAGATAATCATTCCTCTGTATGTTTTTGGCCCCCTTATGAAATATTAAATAGTTGAATGTGTCTGGGGATATTTCTGTATTCTTCCTTCTGGTTCATTTATCCACATGTCTGTTTTTTATGTCACTACCATGTTGATTTTGTCACTGTAGCTTGGTACTGTAACTTGAAGTGTAAGATTGTGATGCCTTCTGCTTTGCTCTTGTTGCTCAGGACTCCCTTTGTTATTCTGGTTCTTTTCTATTCCATACAAATTTTATGATTGTTTTCACTAGATCTGTGAGGAATAATATTGGTACAGTAAGTCCCTGACTTATGAGTAAATTCTGTTCCTGGAGAACATTCTTAAGTTGGATTCATTCATAAGTCCAATAAAGTGAGTCTCTTTTACTCCTTTGACATGAATATGCAATGCAAAGCATTAAAAACCTTAACATGTTCCATGATCTTGTCCTTGCTCTTTAGAATTTTGGCAATGATTGAATGATTCATGTTATAAGAACGAGTGCTGTCTACCATCTTTTCACCTCAATCCAGTCTCTCTATTTTCACTTTTGTTTCCATAGTTACTGCTTTCCACTTCCTAGCAGTCGTGACCACATCAGCATTGCTTTTCCACCTGCTTCCAGACACCCTGGGCTCTGACTGACCACTGTACTATTATCCACTCTTGCAACGTGCAGCAAGCACACAGCAGCACAGCTGTGACACATGAGCTGCTTCCGTGATTTGGTCACATCTATGAGTGTTAGTAATTTGAGGTCTGTTTGTATCTGTGAAAGTTTCCAATTTTAATTTTTGTAAGTTGGGGACTTACTGTATTTTGATTGGCATTGCTTCAAATCTGTATATCAGTGTTGGAAGTATAGCCATACTGACAATAGTGGTTCTGCCAATGCAAGAAGAAGAGATACCTGATCTGTTCATTTTCTGATATCCTCTCTGATCTCCTTTTTCACAGTACTGTAGGTTTTGTTTTAGATTTTTTTTTACTTCCTTAATTTGGTTACTTCCTAAAAATTTAAATTTTTGACGCTACTGTGAATAACATTCTTTTCCTAATTTCTTTCTCAGTGAATTCATTATTGGTGTAAAAGAATCCTGTTGATTTTTGTGTGTTGATTTTGTATCCTGCTACATTGATGAATTTGATTATTAATCCCTGGAGTCTTTTTGTGAAAATTTTCAAATCTTCTATGAAAAAGATCATGTCATCTGCAGATAATGATACTCTAAATTCTGCCTTTCCTGAATGTATCCATTTTAATTCTTGTTTTGGCTCATTCCACTGCCTAACATTTCAAGTATTGTGTTGAGCAGGAGTGGTGATAATGGAAATCTTGTCTCATTCCTGATTTTAGAGAGAAAGTTTTCATTTTTACCCCCACTTAATATGATGTTGGCAGTAGGTTTGTCATAAATGGCTTTTATCAGATTGTGTTAAGTAGTTTCTATGCTTATTTTCTTCAGGGTTTTTTATCATGAATGGTTGTTAGATTTTGTCAAAGGCTTTTTCAGCATCTATTAGCATGATCATGTGACTTTTGTTCATGGTACTGGTTTATGTGATGTATTACACTTATTGATTTGCCTATGTTGAACCATCCTTGCCTCCCCGGGATGAAGCCTATTTGGTTGTGGTGTATGATCTTTTTGATAATTTATTTCATTCTGCTTGACAGTACCTTTTTGAGAATATTTACATCTATGTACATTAACTTGATTGGCCTGTACTTCTCTTATTTGGTTGGATCCTTGTCTAGTTTTAGAATCAGTATGCTAGCTTTCAGGAATGACTTTGGGAGTATTTCTTCCTTTTTGATTCATTAAAGAGTTTAAAGAGTAATTTTAGATATTTCCTGAAGATTTTAGAGAATGTGGCAGTAAATCCATCAAGACTTGGGCCTTTCTTAGTTGGTAGGTTTTTTATTGCTGCTTCAATTTCATTGCCTGTTATTAGCTTATGTAGGGTTTCTTCTTGGTTCAGGTTTGGTAATTCATATGTAGCTAGGAATTTATCCATTTTTTCTGAATTCTCCCATTAATCAGCATAAAGGTTTGTGAAGTAGGCATTAATTTTCTGTATTTCAGCAATGTTCTTTGTGATATTTACCTTTTACATTTCTAATTACATTAATTTGGATCTTTTTTCTCTTTTATTTCATAATGTTAACTAAAGGTTTCTCTATTGTATTTGTTCTCTCAAAGAACCAATTCATCAATTCATTGCTTCTTTTATTGTTTTAGTTAGTCTTCATTTCACTGCTTTTGCTCTTATCTTTAAAATTTTCTTCCTTGTGTTAGCCTTAGATTCAGATTGTTCTTTTTCTAGAAACTTGAGGTGCATAAAGTTAATTTTTAGGGCTTACTCTATTTTTCTGATGTGGGCATTCACTCCAGAAACCAACCTCTGAGAAGTGCTTTCATTCTGCCCCATAGGTTTGGGCATGTTTTACTGGAATTATCATTTGATTCCAGGAACTGTCTAATTTCTTCTGTGACCCATTGATTATTCAAAAGGGTATTGTTTAATTTCTATATTTTTGGATAATTTTTGTGATTTATTTTGCCTTTGACTTCTAGTTTCATTACACTATACTCTGATAATATATATGGGATAATTTAATTCTTTTGCAATTACTTAAGCATGCTTCATTAGTATATAATGTTCCATTTTGGAGAAATTCCCATATGTTGGTGAGGAGACTGTTTATTTTGTTATTGGATTAAAAATTTTGTAGATCTCTATTAACTTCATTTGTTCCAAGGTTTGGTTCAACCCTGACATTTCTCTGTTGATTTTTTTCTAGTTTATCTATCTGATTATTTGTGACACAGGGGTACTGAGATCCCCCAATATAATTGGTGTTGGTGTTTTTCTGATCATCCACAGTTTGTATATCTTCTTGGTTCAATTTTAGCAATTGATGTCTTAAAGAATTTATCCATTTTTTCTTGATGTTTATCAGATCTTTTATGTCCAGTAGAGCATGTTTTCTGCAGCTGAGTCTGCCATTATAAGGTCATATGTGCTTATGATTGTTATTTTTTTCTTGTTTATTTGTTATCTTACCCAATATTTAATGACCTTATTTACCTCTTCTGATCAGTTTTGGCTTAAAGTCTAATTTGTCTTAAAATAGGACACCTACTCTTTTTTGTTTTCAGTTGCCATTGCATAGGCTATTGGTTTGTATTTACTGATTTTTAGTTATAATTTCCTATTCCAGTTAATTATGTTTCTCATACACAGCAAACTGTTGGATTTTGTTTTTTGATCCATTTTACCAATCTGTATTTTGATTGGAGGCCTGAGAACATTCATATTCATCTCAGTAACTGAAAGATTTGGACTTATTTTGGTATTCTATTATATTCTAGTTGCTAATTTTCTTTCTTTCCCTCTAAGTAACTTCTCAGTCAGCTAAGTATATTCATTTTATTGTACCTTTTGCCATTATTAGCTTCATTACCTCTTTCTATATTATCCTTGAGAATTGTTTGGTGTGTTGCTTTGTTGGTCATGAATTTCTTTAAGTGATCTTTACCATGGCACTATCTTAGTTCTCCATCAATTTTGTTTTTTATCCTGGTTTATTAATCATACATACTTACAATTCTTGATCAATGATCTCTAAATATGTGCCTGTTTTTTACTTAAATACAAGGTAATCCTGGTAAATTCTATCACAGCAGCATGAATGATATCATTGGTCTATGGTATGTTTTCTTTGTGAAAAAATAAAACAAAATTCTGTAAAAAAATAAGAATAACAGCAGTTAATATCATTATTTTAAAAGTAGTTAATCAGATTATATGATATAGACAAAAATAGTATCTTTTACAAAGAAGAAACTAGTTATAACACAAAACTTTCTTTTCAATATCCCCATGAATTTTGAAAGACAATTTTGCATGTTATATCAGTACCAGCTGGAATCTGTTTTCTTTTAGGGATTGAAACACTTCAGTCCAACCTCTCTTGGTCATTCAGATTTGTGTTACAAAGTTTGCTGTAATTTTAATGAGTTTTTCTTTATAAGTGATCCATTGCTTTTCTCTAACAGCTTTTAAGATTCTGTTCTTGCACTGCACTTCTAGGGTTCTGGCTATGATGTTTTGTGGAGAATTTCTTTCCTGATCATCATTTTTTCAGGTTCTATATGCTTCATTCTTCCATATATTAAATTATATTCCAATATTTGGAAAGTTCGTTGCTATAATTTTTGTGACAATTTTTATGCCATTTGTTTTGTTTTCGGATTTTTCACAAATACAATTAATGTTAGCTTAGTTTTCTTTGTATCAGCTGTTGAATATATTTTTAATGTTCTCTTGTTTTTAAGGTATGTCTCAATAGCTGGTCACAAACAGCAGTTCTGTCTTCTAACACTCTGTCCTCACACTGCTTACTTTTGCAGCCCATACTTTGAATAGAATTTTTAATCTCCTGAATTTTTCTTTGTTATCTTTTCATGGACTTAAAATCTTTTCCATACTGAACATTCAAGTTAGCATATTTTGTTTAGTTCAGCTAGCCTTTCATCATTGTTTTCTATAGACTTTCTTACCATTTTGTGTACTGGGTCCTTTATTTGTTTAGTTATATCTTCTTTGAACTTATCTTTATATCTTCTTTGAACTCATCAAACACCTTAGTGATCTGTTATTTTTTATCTACTATAGTATCTTTTCTAATATTGTACCTGTGTTGGTTTTGACTTACCCCCCTTCAGTGCCCCATGGATCAGCATTGGGGAAGTTGAGAGCTTTTGGAGGCATTTTGTTACCTTGTTTTCTTGTGTTTTTAATTTTTGTTTGGTTCTTTTGTTGAGGCTTATGGATTTATGATAGTGGGAGACTTTGTAGTTACTATGGAGATCTCTTTAGTTACTGTCTGCTTTTCAGTGACACAGTCTGGGTGTGGCTAATTATAAGTCTCCACCTCTGTCCAACAATCCCACAATCTTCATTTATTTGGGAGAGGGAGGCTGCCATGTATTGGGCTCAGTACCCAAAGTTGCTGTACTGTTAATGACACCAGGGCAATCCAGATATTGGTTTACAGAGAAAAAAAAAACAGGAACATTAATAGTGTCAAAGACAAACTGGACATTTATATACCCTAAGAACCACTAATGTACCACATCCTTAACCATAGAGAAGAGACCTGCAATTATAGTACGAACATTAAGACAAATAAAAAAATTGACCTACTGTAAATATCTATTAAATGAAACATGTTTACATTCACTAACAATAAAACAATATTCAACAATAATGTCATTATATTAACTAAATATTTATATTTGTAAAGGTTAATTGTTAAACTGGTAAAGATAGAGAAGCTGAGGAATCAGAGAATGAGAAAAGTAAAAGTTTAAATATTGATCAATGGACATTGTGGAGGAAAGAAAAGTGAAATAGAGAATCCTAGTGAGGAGTAAAAAGAAATTAATAGTAATAGATAACACTGGCAGAAAAGAATGAATGAGAAAAAGAAAAAACAGAGAACAAAGTAAAGAAAAATAGAAAGAAGTAGGAAAAATATTGAAAGAAGAAAAGAGAAAAGAGAAAAACAATCCCAGCCACATCCTCAAAAAAAATGAAGGAAAAAGAGAGAAAAAATTGAGTCCATTAAAAGAAATTCATCAGTTTTTTTTGAATGAGTGATTTGAAGAATCTGCAGCCTTGGAATCCAGTAAGTCCAGATTTTCTCTACCTAGCTTTATGGGCTGTGGGTTTGTGAGGTGCCCTGCCTGCTGCAGAAGTTCTCTGTCTATACCCCCAGCATGTGACAACCATTAGAGCTGAAGCATGCTCTTTTTGACATTGGTATTTGAAAAGCTATCAGCCCTTTGATCGTTGCTGGTTATAGGTTATGGAGCAAGTGTTGAAGCAGATTTTTGGACTTGCTAACATTGTCACGTCCAGTCTCCTCTGAAAGCCACACTTTTTGGCCTAGATTCTCACTAGAGAGGGCAGGACCTGTGTCCTTCCCATCCTGATTTTAATATCTCAGGGGTCTGTCTAGCCCACATCGCCTCTGTGGCTATCCCTCATGGCTGTATCTCACCCACTAGCTGTGGGAGGGTAACACTGGAAACTCTGAGGTGGAGTTGTCTTGTAGCTGTTCTGTAGCTCAGTCTTAAATAATTAACCCTGTCCTGCACTGGGTTTCTTCTCCAACTCTCCAAAGGAGTCACTTTCAGAAGAAAACCCCACACAATTTGTGTAGTTTACAAAATCCATGGGCTTTTCTTGAGGCTGGCACTACTCACCAGGTTCATTATTTCTACATGGAGCTGCCAGCTCTCTGGGGTTTACCTTGAATCCTGGGGTATTGGCCTTGTCCACAGTCAGTTTGTTCTGTTGGTCAGCAGTTTTGCTGACTAGTGTCAAGGGAAAAAAACAAACCACATATACACAAAGTGAGTTTGGTGGTTAAACGCAGCTAGGTCCACGGGCGTGGAGCACTAACTAAACTGATTTTTTTTAAAAAAATCTTCAATCTCTGAGGAAACAGTTTAAAATTTTTAACTCTCATTTTATACTATAGCAATTTCAGGAATGTTTGTAACATCGTTGAGGTCCTTTTAAGTACTGTTCTTGTCATTTTTACATAGTTAAAAATATACAAGGTGATGTACTTTTCATTATAATTCAATAGGAGCATGAGTCTAGGATATGAGAAAATGCTTTCAAAAGTTTCTCACATCTGATCTTTATCCAATTAGTCAAAATATATTTATTGAAAGTTTACTGGGTACACAAACATGCAAAAGCTTATGTTTCTCCACCTAAATAATTTAAGTTATAATGGAATTACAAAATACTGTATTTTACAAATGAAGCATGGGTGTTTGATAAAAGTAGTGAGAGTGAATAAAGCTAAGCAAAGATCAAAAAATCAGTATACATGTGGAACATAGCATTGAGAAAATTTTTCAAAGATGCTTATGATTTTATTACCTTTTTTCTGTTTCTTGGTCCTAAAATTTTAAAAAATCTTGTGAGGAATCATGGTTGTTTTATCACCATTTCTTCGAAGGTGCTAAGTCTGTAGTATAACCTTCCACCTTACAAACTATGTACGAAACTACACCTACATCACTGGATGATCTAACCACTTGGCATATCTTAAAGACGTGTTTTTAACAATTTTACTTGAAGGAACTGTTTTTTGCAGTTCCAAATGTATCAGACCCTGCCGAACAAAGACATTACATCAGGCTTCACACAACTCCTGCCTATCTCTAGAACTGAGATGGATGGATAATAGAACTACCTGGACCTGATAAAGACATTTCTGGGATGACATTTTTATTCCTTCTCCTCACATAGAGAAATAGGTGTCAGTGAATTTTATGGCTTGAAAACTCCCAGACTTTCAGGAGGTGTCAGAAGTAAGAGTTGTCAGTCCTCTCATGGTCTACCTGTCCAATATGAGGACTGCAGATTGGATTCTACACAGAAGAGTCCCAAGAAGGAAAAGGGCCATTCTGACTTCAACATGGTAATGATTTGAAAATACATCATCAACTTGCAGAGGTTGTTCATGCAAAGAGCTTCAAGAGGCATAACCCTTGGGCACTCAAAGAAGTATAGCAATTTTCCATGAAGTAATGAGTACTCCAGATATGTATATCAATATGAGACTGAGCAGTGCTGTCTGGGTCAAAGGAATAAGGAATGTTGATGCCATATCCATATTTAACTGCCCAAGCAATATAACAAGGATGAAAATTCACCAAACAAGCTGTATATTATGGTAACGTGTGTACACATTGCGACTTTCAGAAATCTATAATTAATGTGGCTAACAAATGAACTCTAATTGTCAAAAAAATGTTAGTTAACTGCAAAAAACAATGCTTTGTAACTTTGTAGATGGATCCTAATTTCTTGCAGTTGAGGTCAAAATTCTTGGACAGGTTTGGGCAATCCGGCAGATTTTGCTTTTAATCTTACAATTTATGTAGCTTAGAATGGTGAATTTGTATGAATGCATATTCTCATGTATCTCTCATTAGAGCATCATTTAGAGTAGTTTTATTGCCCTGAATCATCCCTATGTTTTACCTATTGGTCCCTTACCCATCCAGCAACTAGAGCACTGAAAATCTGATGCTTTTATTATCTGTATAGTTTTGCTTTCCAGAAATGTCCTATAATTGATTCATATGTTATGTACCCTTTTTCAAATGGACTCTTTCACTTAGTAATATGGATTTACCATTCCTCCATGACTTTTTATGGCTTGTCAGATAATTTGTATTACGAAATAATATTCCAGTATATGGATGTTGCACACTTTTTTTATCTGACCCCCTATCAGGGAGAAATATGTGGTTTTTAATTTGGGGTACTGTGTGGATATAGCCACTATAAACAGTTGTGTGTAATTTTTTTGCATACTCATACATTTTCAATTCAGTTGGATAATTTGTTGGACCATATGCTAAGATTATGATAGTTTTAGTAAGTATCTATAAAATTGGCTTGTCAGCATTTAAAAAAATTTTTGTTACATTTTAGGTATTCTAACAGATGTGCATTAGTATCTTCTTTTACAAAAAGGCATTATTTTTGATCTTGGGGGAAAATGTCTAGTTTCTCGAAATATGGTGTTAACCATAACATTCTTTGATAGATTTTATAAACTTCCTTTGTCCCTAATTAACTGAGAATTATTACAATTAATAGGTTCTTTATTTGTTCATAGCTTTATATCAATAGATTGATATGACTCTTTATCATACTGATAGACTTAATTATATTAATTTATTTTCATATTTGAAGCAGGCTTTTATACTAGAATAATTTTCACTTGGTTATGTGAATGATTTATTACTATTTAGTGAATTGCTGAATTTTACTTGATAATATTTTGCCAAGTCTACATGCTCTTGTAATCAAAATTCTACAGTTTACTCTTTCTTGTCTTTGGGTATTGATATTATACAAGTGTCACATATTAGTTTGATTTTATAGAATTCCTGTAAAAATAAATGGAATGATTGTTATTTCTCATCATTGGTCTTCCTTTATCAAAATTTTCTGAGAAATTATATGCTGTATGCTTTTTGAATATATATGTATATATCTCACAGAACTTTTTCTTGTATTATATATTAGAAGATACTTTTTTCAATTTGTTTGCCTTCACTGATCTAACTTAACTTTTTTACATGAATTCAATCTTATTTTTTGAAAGGCTTTCTTATATTAGGAATTTTTTCAATGTAGTTTATCATATTATTGACTTCACCGGTATTTATTTTCCTTAAAATATAATTTTCAATGCCATTGAACTCCTTTAGAGTGCTTATTAACCTGATAACAAATAATATAAACATAAAAATATAAAGTAAACATTAAAAATTTCCCTATTACTGAAAGTTGTGTTGCTTCTAACTCCATTTGTCTCACCATTAACATGTTTATTTTATTTCCCCTTTTATATTTTAATACTTTTTGCCTAATTGCCACATTATTTAAAACTCTTGCTGAAATCTTCTATTCAATAATTTCCTTTAATAATTTCATAGTACTAAATATTTCTCAGGTCTTTTCCATCTATATCTATATCTTTATCTACATCTATATCTATATCTCTACAATCTTCATTTCCCTCATATAATTTTCTAATTTTTCCTATTCTATTTTTATTTATCTTCAATAAATGATTGGTATGGGGCAGCGATGTGGCAGGAACAAGGTGAATTAGGTGAAGAAAGTCAAGTCAAAGCACACTCTCTTTGGTAGAAATCTACATTTATTGCTGGAAGTTTTTTATAATATGTAGTTTTCTCTGCTAGTGTTCTCTTTAGGTTTTGTGGAGGTCGTGCATATTCCAATATGATAAAGGCTTTGGATCTTGAATTATTTTTTCCCTGGTTGAAGCCAGTATTACAAGAGCCTCCAGTCTCACAGGCATCTGTGCCCTGGTTATCTCTGATTCGCCCATTTCTTTGCACAAGTAATTACTTTTCACCTCATCAAAATAGGAAACTATGATAGCTACCAACTTTCTGTTCTTGAAATTTGTGGTATAAAGGGAAATTCCCAAAACCCTTACCATATAACTGTTGCTGGCGGAGACAGATGGAGAGTCCCCACAGTCCGGGCCTGACTCTCCCCATGAGGCCGAAGGTTGTGGAACAATCAGAGATGGAAATCGTAGAAGCAAAGTTGTACGTTTATTCAGCAAGCATGCCTTCTCTCAGCGAGACACTCGGGGGTGCCCGAAACAGAGCCACCGTTGAAAGGGGCCTCAAGGGGTTCATTTATAGTGGCTGAGGGTCCACCCTGTCTCTGGACTGAGGGCGCCTCTACTTGATTGGCTGATTGGTTGATGCGGCTCATTACCAGGGAAGGGTCCTGGGGGCTTTCACACCTTTAGCGTCAAATTTTCTTTTTTTCAGTTTTGATCTTAGCAAACCAAGCTTTGTAGGGAACAGAGTAAAGAGGAAGTGTGACAGCAGGCTGTCAGCTTTTCCCATGTGGTTAGGCCTGTTCTGCCACCTGTCAAACTCCTTCGGGGGTGGGGGCATGCATCACCTTTCCCTGACTAGGGGTCTCTATCCCTACATAACTGTATGACTCCAGGCTTTTAGAGGAGGAGTGAATACCCTGTCTGGAATAGTCTATCTGCTTAGCACCCAAATCATTTCTTTGTCCTTGCTCATCAGTTTAAATTGTTGTTTATTCTATGTAAAATTATTATATTTAGGGAAAGTCGGGGAATTCGTTGCTTTGTTTTGCAAATGTTTATGAAATTCATAATTGGTGCAAACATTCTCAGTCATTTCAACAAGGAAGAGTCAGTATAATTTTCAAGCCATGTGTTTTGGTTTGGGTACCATCATTCAGCCGGTCAGCTCTGACAGAGGGCTGACTGATACCTAGTTTCACTCACTGCACTCCATCATTTAGTGTCATTAAATTCCCTTTAGTCTAAAAATTGCTCTCTTTTCTCAACAACTGCCTCATCATCTCCTTACCACTCTGATCTACTTGCCTATTCCTCTGGTGATATTTTCAGGTCTTCCTTCCTTCCTTCCTTCCTTCCTTTCTTTCTTTCTTTCTTTCTTTCTTTCTTTCTTTCTTTCTTTCTTTCTTTCTTTCTTTCTTTCTTTCTTTCTTTCTTTCTTTCTCTGACTCCTAATAACATACTGGTTTTCCCATAGAGTCTCACACTTTTCCTGGTTCTCTTTCCTTCCATAAGAAATCATCCCTAATTGAGTGTTTCCAACATCTCTCTTTTTTCTTGTTACCTCAAATATATGTCCAATTAAGATCTGTCTCTTAAAGTGTAGCCCATCTGAGCACTTTCTCCTGAAGCATATCACATCAGAGGTTACAGTTATTGTATTTTCTCCTAATATCATTCTTCTCCTATTTTCTTATCTTCATGAATAGTAACACTTTAAAAATGTATTGTGAAGGTAGGGCTCCTTATCATCCTTCCCAAGATGAATTTTCTCTATCAACTTATGCAAGACACAGACTCAAAATAGCACCAGGTCAGGAGACTCCTGAACTTCACCAAAAAAGAACAGGTGAATGCTCTGGGCTAGCAAAAGCCCAGCTCCACACACAAAATGGTGCTCAAGTCTTCTATCAATGACTTTGATTTCAGTGCTGGGTCTTCATCTCCTTTCAGCCTCAGGCATGGTTTAGAAGATCTTCCTTTTACCTTGCACTTTTCTGCCTACTTCCAGAATTACCCAAAATGATCCATCTTCCAAGTTTTCTGTGTAATTTTTACAATACATGTTCCTGAGCATGTAATTTACCTAGTTAAGTACTTACCTACCTTCCCACTGCTGTAGCCTAAGTGCTCATAATTTCTATCAGTTCACTGAAACACCGTAATTAGGCTTTCATTCTTCTTCATTTCCTGGCCCAGCTCCTGGTGCCAATATTCCACACCAAATTAGAAAATTCTCATAACTTTCTTGTGATCATGGGATTCCCAAAATGTACTGTGTTTTTCTGTCCCTCTTTGTCCATCTGGCTCCATTTAATATTTTCCAGTCTCATCACTAACATCATCTCTCTGAAGCGTTTCTCAGTCCTTATCATTTCTCATTTTCTCCTTTGCTCCCTTTTAAATGTGCAACTTATACTATAAATCTTCAAGAACTGTAAATTTCATTAGAAAAATAAAAGATGTTCTCATTTATTTATAAATTCATCTCTAATATCTAAAAGAGTGACAGCGATACATTAAGAAGAGAAGGACCAGTATTGATGGATAAAGTACATACTAACTCTAAGTAAACATGCTTATTTTAAAACAATTTAGATTTCTCAAGACAATTAAGATTGTACATAATTTATGTCTTCTAAGTACAAAGTGCTTGCTCCATATTTTACATTTGTTTGGGAAAAGGAAGAGTACTCTCCGCAAGAAACCAAAATATTTTAATACTTCTAAGTAGTGTGCCACTGATTTATTGGTGAAATTGGTTCATTTATTTTAGAGAATAAGTAATGTGATTTTTAATTTTCTCTATAATTTAAGAAATACTTCACATTGGGAAACTACTTTTATATTCCTTTGAGAGTGGAGATTGTCTTTGTTTGTCATTTTTTGTTTAATGACAAATCCAGTGTTCTGCTTTTGTCCACATTAGATGGTCAATGAATTAAACTCCTAATTTTATGACAACTCAAGTCTATGGGAACACATAGACTCAAGAACACTGAATGCTTTAAGCTTTCAGTGTTGGGTTAGTAAATGTGTTCCTTAAGGTCATCTGGAAAATAAAGGGTGAGATAAACCAAATGATTTCTAAGTGTACCATTAAGTGCCATTTACATATGAGACTATTATTGTTATTTTAGACGTTAATATAATTTATACTTTATTCTTAAAATGAAGTGAATAATTTATCCTTTAATTGCCATCAAGTATATAGTTTGTGTTGCTAACATTAATTTGCAGTGTCACCTTTCTTTACATTAAATACAACAAATTTATCATTTTCTTGTTGAAGGAGCAAGAACATGTACTACTTTTATTTACTGGGAAGAATATAATATATGGTTCCAAAGTGTGTCCAACTTGACCGAATTAAATCTGGTTCTGGAACTCTTAAATTTTGTTTTGTGAGATTCTTTTGAGAGGAACAAAATCGTGAAGCTTAACTTTTAGATAAATGATTATTAGAATACTATAACAATAGCCAGAAGATTTATAGCTAAGTATCACAATACTTTGTTACATGCTATGTGGAAAGTAAAAGAATATACAATCCACTCGTGTCGTATGACACCATATGAGAATCCAGATAAAACTGTGTCTTGCTACCTACATTAAGTGTGATGAAGCTTATGCTGTCATCTGCTGCACTTTCATGGACTATGGTGCACAGACATGGGACACCGCCATGTAACCACTGCCATAGTAGAAAGTACAGTGCCGAGGATTTAGCTCAGTGGTTTCACTGCCTGCTGTGCAAGCCCAAGGACCCAAGTTCGATCCCCAGTTCCAAAAAAAAAAAAAAAAAAAAGAAAGTACAGATGGGGGTTCAGTAGGTAAGTTTATGTTATAGTTAGAGTAAGTCATTGCTATGTGCCATTGGAACTGAAGTAATTGTTAGCCACTGGCACCACTGAAATTTTTAAAAATATTTAATTCTTGGACAAAAAGAAATGACAGAATTCTGAGCTGCTCTTACATACATTGAACCTAGAATGTAAATGACATTGGACAGGAAATTTTCCCTTTGTTCTTGATTGTACTCCCAGTACCTAGAATAGAGTGTTATTGTTTATGCTCAGCCTATAATTTTTGAATAAATATTGAAGAAAAGAGGAGCTGCACGTGTTTACACTGGTGGTTGTGGACATCGGGAAATAGTGGTGCAGTGGATTGAGGGTCCTCTGCTTCCCTTCAGAATATTTATGTTTCTTATCTTTTATAGGAAGAGAATAAATAGAACAGAGAGCTAGAATTTTTTCCAGAATGTACTCACTGGATGTGAACGACCACATGCAAAAGATTATGAGGAATTAGTTTCTGTAGTGTGTAGGGACAGGGGGTTTAAATTCCCTTCAGAGGTGAATGATGCATTGTTTTTTTTAAGGTTAGCAGAGATCTGAGCACTCTTATACCCTTAGACTTCCCAGAAAAGACAGCTCTGTTCCTCATATAGGGCACAGAACTCTTTCTAATCCATTCTTTTCAATCATGTTCTTTAAACCTCTCCTGCATCCAGGTTCCTCCACATTCAACTTATTTTAGATATCCAGAATTACTCTAATAAAACATTTTGGAGTCATATATTTTGATAACATATTTAACACAACTCTCTAGAAAAAGTGCCCTAACTCTGATTTGTGGATGCCATTTGGGATACCGAATGGTCATTGAAAGAGAATCCTTTTCTTCTTTTAAATGTCAATAATGATGCATTTTCTAAATAACAAGGGCCACTGCAAAGAAATACTATTGTTTGGATTGCCAGGATCTTAGTCAAGTGCAATGTGCAACAAATACCTAAAATCTATGGAAATGTGTTTTCCAAATATGTATAGATTTGTTTTGTTTTTTTCAAGTTCTAATTCCTAAATAAAACAATACTATATTGCTGGGTTCTGGATTCCCAAACAATTCTACTGAGGCTACTGCATTTGTATCTTTAGAATTAGCTCCAGACTCAAACTTACTGGTTATTTCATTATATATAGATGTGTTATGGGCTTTTTAAACTGAACAATTAAAATATACACACATATACACACAATTCCTAAATTTAATCATACTATACCGCATGTTACTTTATTGTTCCTATTTATTTATATATTGGATTTATTATTCATTATCTTTGAGGAGGAAATCTAGTCAGTTTCAATACTGATAAGAACAACACTCATCCATAAATTCACATATGCATGCATGCATGCATTCATTCATTCATTCTTGTATGTGTGTCTTTCATTGAAGTCATAGCTTTTGGGTGTTTGCAGGACAGACTTCCTGGCCCTAACATTCCAGCAGAGAGGAGAGGGGCAAGTCCTTCCTCAGATGTCTTAGCTATTAAAGGGAGATAGACATAAACATGTGGAATACTGTGCCAGATAATTAAAAGGGCTAAAATGAAAGAAAACAGAGTAGAGGGATGGAATGTGTAGTATTGTTTTTTAAAAAGAGTAGTCAAGGAAATATGTGTCTAAAGAGTGTTGTTTGCACAGAGAGATGAAAAAAATCAGGGAACAAACATGTCAATATTGCAGAGAAAACTCTTCCAGGTAGAGGGAAAAGTTGTATGTGTGTTATGTGATAGAATGCTGTGTGTTTATGGACCAGAAATACTGTAATGAGGGACAGAATGGTAGAAAGTGATGTTGGAAAAGAAGCACCGACAGGTTTTGGAAGGCTTTCTAGGATGTGGTCAGGATTTGGAGTTTTTATTCATGTAGAAGGCCACTGAAAATTTTGAACAAGGAATAGCATAAAGACATGATTGTCTTAAAAATTTACCCTGGTTGCTGAGTGAAGAATGTGCTATTAAGAAGGTAAGAAAGGAATCAGAGAGTAGTTAGGAGAATAACAGAATAATCCAGGTGAGAGTTGCTTGAGTAATGACCAAGTATGGGGAATAAAACCAAGTAGAAGACATAGTTAGAAAAGATTTTGAAGCCAGAGTAGAAAGGATATTATATGGATGGATTTGATCTGAGATGAGAAAGAAGGGGATGCCTTTCTTTCTTGTCTGGCCAGTGACAGGAAGTCTTATTGAAATGGAGAAAAGTTTATAGTTGGCAGCAGACTGGGTGGAAGTGTGTGCGTGTGTGTGTGTGTGTGTGTGTGTGTATTTTAATTGTTCAGTTTGAAATGCCCACAACACGCCTATATATAATTAAATAAACAGTAAGTTTGAGTCTGGAGCCAATCCTAAAGATACAAATGCAGTAGCCTCAGTAGATATAGCATTTAAAACTGAGAGGCTGAATGATCTTACCCAGGAATAACACTGACAGGGAAAGGCTCAGGTGAAGGAAGTCCTGGGGAGAAGGCTGCACTGACATGATATGTAGCATTTGTAGTTGAAAACACCACTTATTTGAAGTTAGTACAACCACTTTGGATAAAATAGAAAAGAAATAGTGTCTGTGAGTAGTATGAGAGGACAGGAAAAGGAAGATGGCAAATTAGGATGGGGCTGGCTTGGTGTGAGGGTCCTGGGGAATAGCTGGAAGATTCTCGACTCTAAATCACTACCCCAATCAGTTGTATTTTGTATTCTCTGGTTAAACTGTGAAAACTGGTTCAGAAAGAGAAAGAGAAAAAGAAGTTTAAAAGACAAGATTAAAAGATGATCAAGTCTTCCACCTTGATGGAGAAAAAGACAAGAAGACATGGGACAGGTGTGTAGTTTGTCTCTTTGGTGGAGGCGTTAATATCTGTCAAATGAGACAGAACACCCATTGATGGGAGCGTCTTCATTAATTTAATGTGCTTTTTGTGAAATGGTTGTTTAGCTATTTGGTAGCAGAACTGGAATTATATTTTGATTCTGAGTTATCCACCTACAGGTGACATTTAAAGCCACTGACGTCAGGGGGCTCTTTCTTCAGGTACAAAAGTTGAGGAGCAGGAGCATAAAGCTCTGGAGCAAAAGTAGTAAGCAATAGCATTTAGCAGAGACTAAAGCTGCTGGGCCTGGTCATTGTGCCTGTGAAAACCAGCACTCGGGGACACTGAGGCAGGAGGATTGCAATTTTGAGCCTATCCTGAGCAACTTTGCAACTTAATGAGGCCTAGTCTCAAAACTTTTGTTTACAAAGTGCCGTGGACATAGCTCAGTACAGAGAGAGGGGAGAGAGAGAGAGAGAGAGACAGACAGAGAGAGATTGAAGTTAAGTGAAGAGGATTGAGAAGGAGCAGATCAGATACTCAGGTAAAATTCAGGAGACTCTGTGAGAGCTGAAGAAATAACAGCAGCCCCATTTCTGCCCCTCTTATAAGGGTTCAGAATTGTACCCGCTTGAAGTGGCTCCACCACACTTCTGTGTGTGCATCTATTTTGTTACTTCCAGGATTTATTATAGAGTTAGGACAACCCATATGTATTGTCAGTACAGGTTTGCTAGGGCTATTGTAGGTAAGTGACACAGACTGAGTGGTATGAACAATATAATTTTTTTTCTTGAATTTAGAGGCTTGAAGTACAGGGACAGGTTGCTGGCAAGGTGGTTTCTCCTGAAGTCTTTCTCTTGGGGTTGCATATGGCCATCTTCTTTAATCTTCACATGGCTTTCTTTTTCTGTATATTTGCATCTTGATCTTTCTTCATTTATACAGATACTGTCATCCTGGATTAGGACTCATCCTTATGATCTCAATTAAACTTAAATACCTTTTAAAATAACTCCAAATATAGTCATATTTGACAGTTCAGGAATTTAGACTTTATATATGAATTTTAAAGAATAAATTTTGACCCATAATACTCAAATTACATAAATCTTGTCTTTATAAGAAATGTGAAAAAATGAAAACTTCTGAAATCAATCAATAAAAAGTCTTATAACTTTCCTCTTCCTAGAGAAAAATACTTTATATCATCATATTACTGGAAAATATGCATTTTCAAGAAAAATTATGACCTGAACAATAATGATGAATTAGTTTAAGATCTTTTATCAGGAGATGGGAAGACTAGACCAAGTTGTCTGAGTAGGTGCATTCCTACTCTCTCTTCTATCCAAAAACATATGAAATGGTGAAAAGGAAAAGAGATAAATCCATAGAATAAAAGACTTAAAATAATCTAACAATAGTACATTTAAGATTAAGTTTTATTTACATTTAAGTAACTCCTAAAATGCAAAAACTAATGTCAGATAAACCAATAAAACCCTATCACGTTAATCCTAAATATGCAATGCTAATCCAGGTTTAATAGACACAAGAAGCAAAAAGTGCTCAGGAATCATCTAAGTCATTTATTTCAGTGGAGAAGCCTGTAGAAGACAAAATGAAACAACAGGATATATGCCTATATATGTAGAAATTTATTTTAGGGAATTGGTTCATGCAGTTATGAATGCTGGCAAGTTCAAAATCTGCATATCAAGTCCAACTACCATTAAGCAGAGGCCCAGGAATGAGTTGTACTCATTCAAATTCAAGTTCAATGGCTCTCTGCTGACAAAATTCCGTTTTGTTGTTTGGGTCAATCTTTAGTTCTGTTCAGGCCTTTAGCTGATCATTTGAGGCCCACTCATATTATAGAGGTCTACTTGCTTTACTCAAAGTCCATTGATTAATTCCAATCAAAGCCATCTTCAAAGAAATACACAAAATTACATTCCACTGTAGCTCTGGCATCATAGTCCAGTCAAGTTGACCAATAAAATTAATCATTATAGTATCAACTTCTCCTCTACCTTGCTTAGCAATGGCCAGCAGCATGACTCAGAAGGTTGGGGACATGTAGCCACGGTCCTGCTGAGAAACACCAGAGCTGGACAGGAACACAGGTCACTCTGCCCTATGACACACATCACATCTGCCCCCTTAGTTTGAAGATGCATGGTAAAGCAGTCAGGGAAGCAGGATATTGTACAATTGAATGACTTTGTGTACAGCATATAACCATAGGCACAGAAGTCCGAAAAGGAAACCATTTTAAGACAGCTCCTACCTCCATGTGAAATTTTGCAAATGTAGATAAAAAATAAAGGTAATTAATCAAAGCTAGAAAAACACTGCATTTTAAGAGAGTGCCATTTCATTGTGAAGTAATAAACACATTATTATTTACAGTGGGGTGCATTATGATGTATTAGAATTTAGAAGTGATAATGCAACCCACTGTAAATACACACGAGTTCCAAAATTGCCAACATTGATAAGCAGCTGAGCACAGTGAGTGACTTGGCTTAGCGACTTCCATTTCAAGCTTTAAGTGTCCTACAATCCTGCTTATTTCAGAAAAATCCATATACATCATTCCTAGTTTTTCCCAGTGTACCTTAAAACAATTTTTTTCTTTTGACTAATGATTTCTTTAAAATAGAAATTCTGATATAAGCTAGCCAGAGTGTATCTGTGGCTGCTTCACTTGAGAAATGATTTTCTAGCTGCCCTCAGAGATATATTGATGTGAGTCACTTCATTGTCAAGTCATAGTTCTTTTTCCTTACTGTGACAAGTTAAAAGGAGAAAAACCATCATTGCCAGTGAGTGTTGGTGCAGACAAATAACCTTTCACAAGGTTAATTATTCTCATTGTTGTAGATTTTCTTTAATTGCCTCAGCCAGCTTTTGCTTGGCTATTCAAATAACAATTTAAGGGAAATTTAGAAACTGCATGAGTCCCCATATACCCAAATGGAAAACAAAACACTAAAGTCAGGGATATCTTTGAACAAAATGTTTCCCCATTGTGTCTAATTCCATTCTTGATGTTTTGAGTACTCTTAATTACTAATCAAGAAACTGTTAAGGTAAAAAATATAAATACGTGTAATGAATTTAGGTCCTATGATGGCATTTGACATGCCCCTATCTAATTGACGTGACCCTACACTGGGAAAGTATATTAAACTGTTTAAGAAGATTTTAAAATTTGTAGCATTTTAAAGAAAATTCTAGAAATGGAAAGGGCTAGGCTAAAGGCTACATTTGAAAAAAAAATCATAAATTTCATGCCATAGATTTTATGTCATATTTGAGGAAATTAGCAACCACTATTTTTAAGTAGTAAATGTAAGAGATACTCCCAAAATATGTGTCCTCCAAATGAATAAATTCACTTGGAGATTTACTTTTCATCAACCTGAACTCCGGATTCCTTAAGAATAAGGTTAACCTCTTATTATCCCTAAATCCCTAGTGCCCTGCAAAGCTCAGAACATAGGGTGAAGCTTATACACATTCAGAGTCTTTAATTTTATGGACACAATATTTTGTTAATTAACTACAAAGGCTTTTAGAAGAGGAGACTGTTGACCAAAAAGTCATTATTGCACATGAAAAATAATGAAGTAGAAACAGATCTGGAGTATAGGAGGAAGACTTGGTTAATACATTTGGATTTTTAACAACAAACAATTAAATGGTTGTGTGCGTTATGTGAGAAATCACTGCTAGACAATGAGAAAATAGGCATAATAATTTCATTTATTGTCTAAAACAAAACAGAGCAATGGCAGAGGCAAGAGGACACAGGTTCTTTGCATCAATATTCCAATCAAACAGTAAAATATACATAGCAAGGACTGAACCCACATTGGGCCAGCCTTTCTGCTGCTTAGAACCTTTCTTCTTTACTAAATGCACTCATGACACATAGGCCACTTTTTCCCTTTGTGTCTTAAAGTTTGTCCACATGTCCCTTCTGTCTCAGATATTCTTGACATTGATCACTCATCCCTCCTTAATAAGATACAGATGGGGAGCTGCTTCTTCATGTTTCATCTAGAAAGTATTTTCTCAGGGATTGTGTTGCAGATTTTTCTTATCATGTCACCTCTTCCTGTTCTTTAGGTTCATTGACTCTTGTGTTATTTCTTGACAACCACTGACAATCTTAATTATTAACGTAAATAACTATTGTATAATTAATAAATTATAACATCTGGGTAAAATGAGATCAACTCAGTTTTGTTCTTCTTACATTCCTATTATATGATAAATATACAGGTGTGTGTGTGTGTGTGTAACAGAAATACACCACAATAAAGAGGAAAGGATGGAGACACGCCAAGAGATTCAGAGGAAGGAATTTTAATTGGATTAGGAGGTCAGCAAAGTCTCTCCAGAGGACAGATACTTGAGTTTAAAAACTTGTTAATAGGTATTATTTGATAAGATAGTAGTATGAAAAGTGGTCTCCAGGATCTTATTGTTTGGATTTGTTCCTTTAATGTATTATATGTAGTGTTTCTAAACCTGTACATGTATTATATGTAGTGTTTAATGTATTATATGTAGTGTTTCTTGCTTATAAAATGGAGGTAATATTTTTCCTTTCTCGAGCTACTCAAAATTATATCTTCATTCAGAACAAGTGATGAATTTATCAGAATCCTGGCACATTTTAAAGATTGAACAATGGAATAGAAAGGTATTCAGGAAAATAAATTGTCATGAACAAAAGCATGAAAGCATGAAATACAGTGATTTACACATTACATGAGTTTGGACAGCAATGAATGCTATAATTTAATTAAAAATATGAAACATGGAGCTGCAGGACTGCCTTGCCAGCTTTAGCAAAATAAACTTTCTTGTTTTTCCCATGTATTTTTATGTTTCACTTTGCATGTAATCACATTCAATACTAGTTTTATGAAGCTGAGTAATGACTACCTTCTAAACTGTAAAAATAAAAACTATAAACATTCACGTAACCCTAGGTTTATATATCCTATAAAAAATAGAGTTGTGAATTTGATGACAAGAATTGGTTGATAGGAAAAAATAGACTGAGGGCTACTGACTTTTCAATATTCTTTATTTGATGTATCTTCACTGCATGTATGAAGTGCTGTCATCTTTAATTGACAGGGCATTTGAGCCAAGACTCCCAGTGGATGCCTGAGAAGAGATGGCACTTGACTCTCTATATGTATGCTCCATGTTTCGTCCCTATACATAACTATGATAGACACAGTCAGACATAACAACATATAACAAAACAAAACAATTATAATAATATACTGTCACAAGATATTTAAAATTTATGAACTGTTATTTCTGGAACTTTTCCCTTTATATTTTTGACTGTGATTGAATGTAGGTAGCTGAAATCATCGATAGCACAATGGATGGGGGTGGCTACTGTACTTCAAAGTAAAAAGTACATCAGCAAGTATGCCTTAATCCCATGTCTTACCCCCTTGAGAGCCAAAGAGGCATTTTCTAGTAGGAGAAGATGGGCACTGCTTCGGTGAAGGGTGAGGAAGATGGGATTTCTCTACTGCTAAGGCAGAATTAGGCATTCGTTCCCTCCCCTCTAGAAAGACTTTGTGGAAACATAATGGACCATAATTCTAATGCCAAACTCTTGGAATATAAATAATATCTCTTTAGGATCCAAATAGCCCCAACACATCTGGATCTTTCTAACCTAGAGATGTTTCCAAATTCATAGGTCTCATTTCTCCTTAAAATGTCAATACCTAGGAAGCCGTCTGTGCCACTCTTTCTGACAGCTTGGAGCATAACTGGGATGTAGTCTGACTATTTATCCATCTGTGGGGAATAAGAGATTTGTTGCCCTCTTGCATGAGAGAAAGAAACTGAAGAAATGGCCACAGATCCAATTCTAATGGTATGCGAAGAGTAAAATCTGTCTCATTGAAGCAAAGGTAGTTATTTCCTGCCTTCTGTTCCATAGATTCTGTTTCTTAGAAGGATGGGACTTCTAGCTCTAAGAAGTCCAACAAAGTTTTATTTTCCTGCAAAATATTAACCTCTGCTTAGTATTTTCAGACTCTTTAACAATTGATCTCATAACAACCATGTCAACCTGATGAAGTCATAGAATTTTATCCTCTAGAAAGTAACTATGTCCAGTCTGATTTAAATACATCTGTTTGAAAGTGAAATAGCATAACCTCGGACTTGAGACCTCAAAATTCTTATGGAAACAAACCAAATAACAGAATTCCAAAGCAAATATTAATATTAAAATTAAGCTATGGACTATCCAGATTCTCTTGCTAGACAAGGTCCCTTTTTCGCTCAGAATGTAAGATAACAGATGAAGGCAAACTTACTGTCATGCTTCTTACTTTGAAGTACAGTCTTGACCCCCTCATCCATGGTTTCAGCTCCCCATACTTAATCATCGTCCAAACAGACCAGCTCATGATTTTGACAGTTTCAACACCCAAAGTATAAATTTAAAGTTTCATGATAAAAAGAAAATTAAGTTTTCCAAAAGTTTTATTCATAAATATCATGGTCAAACATTTTTTAAAATGAGATCTTCAACCTCTATTTTCATGTTGGTCCTCGTAGCTTGCTGGGATTGGTTCTTGTGTAGTTTGAACATAAAATAGTGACACTAGATGAAGTCTTCGTCCAGTAAGTCCAAAAACTATAAATTCTCAGGGATGCTGCCTACTAAATAATTTGTTTCACTTTTCTGGGTCATATTTTCTTATTTCTATGTGTATTTTATTTTATTTTTCTGGAAATTATATTTCTTTGAGATATGGTTTGACTGTGTTTGCCAGGCTCATCTCAAATTCCTAGGCTCAAGAATGCCTAGCACTTCAGCCTTCAAAAAAGCTGAGACTACATGTAGAAGCCACTAATTAACTATTTGATAGTTAATTATCATAACTTTTTATTTTTTGTCCTTGAATTGCTTTTTTGATAATTTTCTTTTCTTTTTTAACTATTTCCCCTTAAATTACTTCTCTTTGATGAGTTAATCTTCTTGGAACCTGTATTCAGCAAAGTCTCTGTTTATTTTTTATATTTTTAGCCTGGTTTTCTAGGGATTTCCTGTGGATCAGCTCTGCTTAATGGTTAGCCACAGGTTCACTAGAGGTTGTGCTCAATCATTTGTTTAGTGACACTTTGCCAGTGAGACAGGGTGTGGGTGGCGAGCACATTCAATTCTGAGACAGTTACAGGTGTGCCTAGCTCTTGATTCCTGGTTGTACAAGCTACCCTGCCTTGCCAAGGACTCTCAGTTATCTGCAGGTTTCTCCTGTCTCTTTAGATGTATAGACTTTCAGACAACTAGGCTAATGGGAGCTAACTGGAGCCCCTCTGGGTTGTCTCATTCCTGAGATTTCCCTGTGAACTTTCTAACTGGTCTGTTGATTGTCCAAATCAATATCTTGATGTCAGACTAGCTTTGTGTTTTTCTTTTCTGATTGCCACCAAGATTAGTTTTGATAGTGTTTTGTATCACATCACTGAGTGTTTTTGCACTTCTCCTAGAATCAAGACTACCCCTGTTATAGTGAATCTGCCCATCCTCGGGACTCATTTTATCCAAGTGGAACTTTCCGTGATGGAGCTGAGTAGGGAATCGAGGGCAATGCCAAAGAAACTACCATGGATTCCAAATATTCTTAATCAATTCAGCAAGTTTTCTAAGAGTAAATACCTTTTAATGTACTGCACATTGTGAATTGATTTCTAGTGTTCCAAAATAATTGCATTTGATAAGTTGCCTGATTTAATACTTTCTCTTTTGGAAAATGTCTGCTGAGATCCTTAACATTTTAAAAAATAATGATTAAATTTTTGATGAATGAAATATGTACTTATATCCCACCTAACAGCATCAGTGTTTTAAAATGGGTCATTTAAAAAATTTGAAAATATTTTGTAGGAACTATTTCCACACATACTTATGCTATCATTTTGAAATATCTTAGTAATATTCCTATGGTCTTCATAATGAGGACTTACTGTTTCTATCACAATAGACTATCAAACAAGTAGTTAGTTAATGAGATATTCACTCATTTATTCAAATAGTCTAAATTTATGTTACTGACTTTCAAGTTATTTTCTGCAGGTCATAGTCTTTTGAAATTATAACTTTTCCATGTTTTCTGCACAAATAGCAAAATTAAGATGCTATAATGTTTCATCGTGTTAGGATTTGTTTCAATATTATATATAAAATAAATAACGTTTATGAATGATTAATGCCATTTTGTGTAATATTCATTGATGGTCAACACATATACAATGATATGTTATTAAAAATAATATAAAATTTGAAGTTAAATATTGAATAATTTTGTATTGGGATTTATCAGAATATATAACTATTTATTCTTTATAAAATGTATAATTCCATAGAACATCATACAAGACCTACAAATTAGAGATATCTTTGTAACATTTCAAGTAAATTTAGGATCCCTGTGGTTGGTCCTTTAAAAATGTCTTTTTGTTTCTTTGTTTTTATCTTTAAATATAAAATACTGTACTTTTAGTGTCTTATTGTTTGGACTAAAGTCAAACTACAGGTCTGAGAACATGCTCCATTTAGCATTGGACATTGCAAATAGAGTCAGTTTAGAGTCAATAGTGACAGTTTCAAAAGTGAAAAGTCCACTCGGTGTTCTTCTCCTATTTTTATACTTTGAAAAATAATCTTTTAAATGCCCAAGCTGTCTTCCTTTAATTCTGTTATGTGCAGTAAGATTTTGTGAGTCACACTGCAATTATGCCAAAACAGATATGTTGGTGTTTGTTTTGAAAGCCTCACATGGCCAGTCTCTGCCATGACATTATGGCTCCTTTCGAATTAATTGGATTAACTATAATGCTGAACATTATATCAATTGATTTTCTCTATGACAAATTTGACTTGCTTTTCAATGTTAAAAGTCAAAAAGATTAAACCAAAAATAAAGGAAAAATATGCTAGACAAATGCAAATAGAAAGAGAGAAAAGGTCAAACTCAGCACTTGACAGTATTTGTTTTAGAGCCAAAATATATATTTAAAAGAACAAAAAGTTTATTTTATCCTGTTCACCATCATTTTTAATTTTTAACATACATTTAGTTGCCTGAAAATACAGCTACTTCATATCATACCTTCTCCCCTTTAACCATTATTAAATTGTGATACATCAGCAGAAAAAAAAAATTGTGCTGACCAGCACTTCTTATATTCCCTTCTGCTGTTTGGATGATATGGAATATGTTCTCTGGTAGATTCCTCAGGAGAGACTCATGGGAACATTTTACTCATTTTTTACACAGTGATAGCAGATGGTCTTGACCTTTGTACTTTAAAAGCAATTTCTTAGCTCACATTTTCTTTTCATGAGCATTGTAAATACATTATTTCATTTCCTTTTGGCACCAAGTGTAGCAATTGAAAAAATTCTAAGTGCTATTTTATTTTCTTTCTCTTATTATTTATTGATCCACTCCATTGTTGCTTGAGAAATGAAAGGATTTTAAATTGTTTTCCTTTAAAGTCTAGTGTTTTTAATAGAATACATTTTGTTGATCATTGGTATTTGGTTTTTCCATACTTGATGTTATTTTAAAATGCAATTTTGAATTTCTTTATTTTTAAAATTAATAGAAAGTTCTCTTGATGTACATTTTGTCTATGTTTGTAGTTGCACACATGAATTTGTTCCATTTCATTGCTTTGATTTTAATAAATTATGTGCAGATCTTTTTGCCTGCCTTCAGTATTTGTCACTTTCTTTTCAATACCTTTTGTTTTACTTCTTATTTCATTTAAAATATTTAATTTAAAAAATACACATTAAACATTTTATAGTTCAATGAGTTGAACATACTCGAGTATCTAGACTTAAAATAGATTTTCAGGAGCTGAGTGGTCCCCACATATAATAATCTCAACATTAATGGCACTGAAAGGTAACCAATTTCAAAGCTATATCCGCTTTTAAATTTTACGAGAGATATTTAGAGCGCATATTATTTTCTGTCTGTTTTCATTAAGTCAACTTCATGTTTGTGAGATTGTCCATGTTGTATTTATTTGTTTGCTATTCTTCATTTACATGTGTTACTTTGTTGAATGAAGATATCATGATTTAATTGTGCATTGTACTGCTTATTAAAATTTGGACTCTTTGAACCTCTTGGTTATGTGAATAGCTCTATATTGTGAATATATGTACAGATTCCCTTGTACATGTATCTAAAAATAGAGTTGAAAGGTCTTAGGATACGAATATGTCAGATTTCAGGTACTGAAAATTTTCCAAAGGGATTACATCCACCAGCGTGTATGAGATACTTAATTATGCTTCAATACAAACGGTTGTGATTATACATCATTTCAAATTGTTATACATGTTTTGAGTGTATGCAATAGCATTACATTATACTTTTATTTTCCTAATTTGCTTTTATGATTTCTCCATCCCATCTTCTATTTTATCCAAAGGAATTTGTTGGGTTTATTTACTTCTATTTATTTTTCTTAGTCTTACTTATGAAAAAAAAGTTTTATCAATAAGTATTGCCTTTGTTTTATCATATATGCTTTTAAAATCCTTATTATGTCTTCATTGCATCTTTCATCATGGTCTTAATTTATTTTAGCTAATTCTGAAATATTAAGTTATAGCTTTTGCCCACTTATGGCCTGTGTTTTGCTCCACTGTCTGTAAAAGCATTACTCTGTTCTGCATTATTTTTTCAAATAATAGCTTTTCATCCAGTTTTTTATTTTTTCAGTGCTTGTTTACATTACATAGTGATTACAGTTCTCATGGGGAGTTGGTACATTCATATAACATATCTTGATTAATTTTTCATCACCTTTCCCTCTCCTCTTCCACCCTTGCTCCATTTGAAACAGATCTATATCCCTATTTCCTATTATGTCTTTTATTTTGCTCTTTATTTATATTTTAACTTTATTCAGTTGCACTTCTCTCTGTTTTTCATTTCTCAGATGAATTTGGTTTTACCTGGACTATCAGGAGGGAGAGCACCTGAGAGATGCTCTTCAAGACTATGGCCCTAGAACTCCTTTCATTGTCTTTACAATTATTTAAAAGGAAGTCCCCAGGGTTCTTGTGGTGTCCAGACTCCTCTCACTTGAGTTCTTTCTTTGCACACAGTTTTTTCTTTTCCTTTCACTAAAGAATATATTCCCAAAAGTTTCTCCAAAGCTCAGATCTGTGTTCCGGAACGGAGCTTGAGCTAGACTTTTGCAAGTAGCCTCAGACTCAGACGGTCCTGGCACACTCTTCAGATTTTAACAGGGATCCTTTTCACTCACCTGTTACTTTGAAAGTAAAACAACAATTCAAGTTTCACTTATTACTCTCAAATTATCCACTCTGCTTGCCAGAGAGTTCCTACTGCTCTTAGGTTTTCATTTCTGAATTTTTTCATAGTCAACAGGGGACTTCTTTCTCTTCGGTTGCTCCACTAGATCTGTAATGGTTTATTTATTCCTTGGGGAACATATTTTAAATGTGTGTGGCTACCTTGTGCCCTTTAGTGTTGTCATTGTTATTGATTTTTATCCATTTATTAAATGTCCATCTGTCCAGCAGGACATCGTAGTACACACCTATAATCCTAGCACTCTGGGAATCGGAGGGAGGAGGATCACAAGTTTGAACCCAGGCTGAACAATTTAGCCATTTATTGAGACCTTGTCTCAGAATAAAAAGTTAAAAAAAAAATCTCAGTGTGAGGACCCTGGTTCAATCTTCAGTAAAATAAATAGATGAATGAATTAAAGTATAAAAACGGTCAAGATGTATAGAAATTAAAAGGTCTATCTACCCATCTGTCCATCTATCTCAATGTGTATGTATGAATGCAGTCATTCTGCTCATGGAGAAGGCAGTTAAGAAGATCAAGCCACCAATTCCACATTCTTTCTGTTTTCTTTTAAGATTTAACATTTTCCAGCTTCTATGTATTAAAATTCATAGAGGGGCCAGGGATTTAGCTCAGTGTTTTCACAAGCGCAAGGACCCGAGTTCAATCCCTGGTACCAAAAAAATAAAATAAAACAAAATACATAGAGTGCACTAATATTCATGTAATATAGATTTTTAATGGCTCATATTATACCTATTCATTTATTATGCAATATTAAATGATTAATAAAATTTGCTATCATTTTATAACTGTCCATAGAGATGTATTCTAATAAATGGCTGCTAATTTATAAATATTATTAGATTGCTTTGTTCTTGCTAACTTCCTGGTCACATTTTCCCAGAAAATGTTTTAAAGAGCAAGATAATTTCAAAAATATTCATTTTTTTAAATGTTTCTATTCATAAATCAGAATTTTGTCCAATATAACTTGAAAGCAGCAGATTTGATCTATACATCAAAGACCTTCAATAGCTTTCATGAGAAGGAAAATGTATCTTCAATTCTTGGCATTTATAGTCATCTGGAAAAAGCTAGTGCTAGAAGCAATAAAAAACATTTTTCAAAGGATACCTTATGGCATTACTGGACATTTACTGAGTTTAATCAAGCTTAAAGTTCACAAGATGAAGAAAACTGCATGCTCTTGGTTGTTGTCATAGGTGTGAAATTGCACGTAGGGTTAAATTTTTTGAAACTTTTATATGATTTGCAAAATCAAAACTGGCAGTATTTCAAGATAAGAAGGTAAAAGCTATTTATTCTTGTCTTATTTTTAAGTGTCTAAATATTAAATAAACCATATCTATTTTTCTTTTGAGAGTGAAAAAGCTATTATATAAAAATGTACTGATTATTGCAAGAAAATACAGTTGAGTGGTTTTATTTCTTTTGCCTACATGGTTTGATGCAAAGCTATTACTCAGCAAACTTTGCATCAGATCTTACTATACTGTGTTCAAATTTCAAGGGGATAAGTGGGAAATCTTGACAAGCAAGTTGTGTTCACTCATTTAGTGCAAATCGATTGTATCTTTCTGGGTAATAACATCCCCAAGAGCTATCCAAGTGGCAGGTAACATTTAGCAGTGGAACTAGTATGCTATGTCTTAATCATGGCTTCAGTATGCAGCATTTTAAAGAAGATTGGCATTGCCTCCTAAAAAAGGAAGTGAAATTTAAGGCAATTATGTACTTAAATAGTTTTAATTAATCCTTTTTCCAAATGTTTTATAAACTTAATGGCAAAGTATTTTAATACTTAATATCATGATATGTTTTTCATTTCAACGTCTTTCACATATAAAGTCACTGTCCATAATCCTCATTTATTTTTTAGGATTCAAGAATACTGACAAATAATTGAATTGAAATAATATACTAAAAAACATTTTTATTTTTAATAGCATCATAATGGTGTCAAAAAAGAAAGCTCAGTGTTTATATGTGTAAAAACACCAACTGCATCTTATATTTAATGTGTCTAAATGAAATCTCAGTCAGTATATATGCATAGCCAGTGGCATACGTTTGTCAGCTGGACTTGAGCTTGTCATGCATAAAGAAGGTTGTTCTTCACATTAGTCAACCAGCAAAGGAGTTTATTTATACCAGTGATGCTGCACTGCTCAAAAATATCTGGGGTTTTGGTTTTATTTCAGTCTCATACACAGATTCTCGAGTTTTATTAATTAGTCAATGGATTCCTTGGAGCATTGCAAAATTTCAATTTCAAAGAATAAAGATTTTCCACTTCTAAAGACAATCACAGAAATGTATTCTTCCTTTTTTCCTTAAATTCTTTTATTAGTACATTTTAGGTATACAATAAATTTGCATTTATCATTGGGAACTTGTAGCTTTACATGATGTACCTTGCTTCTTATTTTTTCCCCATTCCCTGCCCTCCCTTCACCCTATCTACCCTTCCCTATTTACAAAGACTTTTTTCTCTTTTTTCATTTCTCACAGTTTTTCCTTTCCCTTCTTTCCTTTCCCCTATCCCTCCAACTTTCCATAACCCTTTGGACCTTTTCTTTCTATTTCACATTATCAATTATTCATTTTAATCATTTTAATACTTATTTAAACTTTCAGTTTCTCAGATCAGAGAAATTATTCAATACTTACACATGTGTGTCCTATTTATTTCACTTAAGTGTATGACTTCAATGTGCATTCATCTAGCTATGAATGTCTCTAGTTTCTCATTCTTTATGGCTGAATATACTCCATTTTAGAAAAAAACCCACATTTTCTTTATCCAGTTTCCAGTTGATGGGCAATTAGGCTATTTCCAAGCTTTAGCTATTACAAACTGTGCCGCTATAAACAAGTATGGGTGCACATATATCACTGTGGTATGATTCTTTTAATTTTGGGGGGAAGATACCTAGCAGAAGAATACCAGGCTCATATGGGACCTGTAGTCCTAGTTCTTTGAGATATCTCCATACTGATTTCCACAGTGATTGCACCAGTCTGCACTCCCACCAGCAATGGAGAAGGGTTCCTTTCTCCTCACATCCCCACCAGCATTTGTTATTGGTTGATTTCTTGATAGCAGCCATTCTTTGTGGGGTGAGATGGAATCTCAGTGTTGTTTTCAGCTGCGTCTCTCAAATGACCAGTGAAGTTAAGCATTTTCTCATATGTTTATTTGCTGCTTTTACTTCTTTATCTGAGAAATGTCTGTTCATTTCAGATGCCCATTTTTGAAGTGAGTCTTTAAATTTGGAGGTCTGATTTTTTTCAGTTCTTTATATATTCTAGATAGTAGTCCTTTGTCTGAGGTACAGTGGCTAAAATTATTTTCCCACATTGTAGTTTGTCTCTTAGCTCTGTTGGTGATTTCTCTTGGAGTGCAGAAGCTTTGTAATAAGATGAGATCCGAGTTGTTGATTCTTTGTGCTAGTTCCCATGCTGAGGTTTTGTTCATAAAGTCTTTTGCTATGCCAGTGTCTTCGAGAGTTCTACGTAACTTATCTTCCAGAAAGTTTCGTGTTTCTGTTGTAATATTTAGACCTTTAATCCACTTTGATCTTAGTTTAGTGTATGGTGATACATGTGGGTCTAGTTTAAATCCTTGTCATGTTATCTAGTTTTTCCAACACCATTCATTAAAGATGCTATCTTTCTTCCAGTGAGGATGATTGTCTCCTTTGTCAAAGATGAGGTGACTGAGTATGTCTGGAGTTTCTGTGTCTTCTAGTCTATTCCACTGATGCTCAGGTCTGTTATTTTGTCAGTACCATGCTGTTTTTATCACAGTGGCTTTGTAGTACAGTTTCAAGTTGGGGATTGTGATACCCCTTGCCATGTCTCTGATCCCTACAATTGCTTTTGCTATTCTAGGTCTCCAAATGAATTTTTGGATGGTTTTCTTTAGCTCTGTGAAGTACATTGTTGGAATTTCAATCACTATTGCATTAAGTCTATATAGAAGTTTTGGAAGTACAGCCATTTTCACTATATTGGTTCTTCCTACTCGGGAACAAGGGATGTCTTTCCATTTCTTATATCCTCTTTGATCTCTTTTTCCTGAGTGCTGTAGTTTTCAGTGTAGAGGTCTTTTGTTTCCTTTGTTAGATTGACTCCTATATATTTCATTTCTTTTGGAAGCTATTGTGAAAGGAATTGTTTCCCTAATTTCTCTCTCAGTGAGTCTGTTATTTGTGTACAAAAAGGCTGTTGATTTTTGAATGTTGATCTTGTATCCACCTACTCTACTGAATCTGTCAATTAAGTCTAGAAGTCTTTTGGCTGAGTTTTTTGGGTCTTCTATGTAGAGTACCATATCATCAGCAAATAATGACAGTTTAATTTCTTCCCTTCGTATCTTTATTCCTTTTATTTCTTTCTCTTTTCTAGTTGTTGTGGCTAATATTTCCAGAACTATATTGAACAGGTGTGATGATAGTGGACATCCTTGTCTTGTTCCTGATTTTAGCATGAAAGTTTTCAGTTTTTGACCATTTACGTATGATATTGGCTTTTAGTTTTTCATAGATGGCTTTTATCAGTTTGAGGTAGAGACCATCTATTCCAATTTTTGTAGGTTTTTTATCATAAATACGTGTTGGATTTTGTCAAATGCTTTTTGTGCATCTATTGAGGTGATCATATGTTTTTTGTCCTTGGCTCTATTAATACAGTGTATTACATTGATTGATTTGTGAAAGTAGGACCATTCCTGCATCCCTGGGATGAATCCCACTTGGTCAAGGTGTGTGATCTTCTTGATGATTTTTGCATTCTATTTGCCAGTATCTTATTAAGGATTTTTGCATCTATGTTCATTAGTGAGATTAGCCTATAGTTCTCTTTTTTGGTTGGGTCTTTCTCTGCTTTGGAGATCAAGGTGATGCTTGCTTCCAGGAATGAATTTGGGAGTATTGCTTCCCTTTCAATTTCACTGAAGAGTTTAAACACTAGAATGATGTTGGCTGTTGCTTTTTCATAGATAGCCTTAATCAGGTTGAGATAAAGACCTATTCCAATTTTCTGTAGGGCTTTTTTTTTATCATGAATGAGTGTTGGATTTTGTCAAATGCTTTTTCTGCATCTATTGAGATGATCATATGGTTTTTGTGCTTAGCTCTGTTAATATAGTGTATTACATTTATTGATTTACAAATGTTGAACCATCCTTGCATCTCTGGGATAAATCCAACTTGATCAGGGTGTGTGATCTTCTTGATGACCCTCTGTATTCTGTTTGACAGTATCTTGTTGAGGATTTTTTCATCTATGTTCATTCGGGAGGTTGGTCTGTAGTTTCCTTTTTTGGTTGGGTCTTTCCCTGATTTGGGAATGAAAGGAAGACTTGCTTCCAGGAATGAATTTGGAAGTATTCCTTTCCTTTCACTTTCATTGAATATTTTAAGAGTAATGGTGATAGTTCTTCTCTAAATGTCTTGTAGAATTCCACAGTGAAGCCATTTGGACCTTGGCTTTTCTTTGGTGGTAAATTTTTAATTATGTTTTCCAATTTCACTGATTGTAATTGGGGTGTTTAGAATTTTTATATCTTCTTTGTTTAACTTTGGCAATTTGTATGCATCTAGGAATCTGTCTATTTCTTCTGTATTTTCCATTTTATTAGAGTACATGTTCTCAAAGTAGGTATTGATGATCCTCTGGATTTCTGCTGGGTCTGTTGTGACTTCACCTTTTTAGTTCTTTCTTACATGGATTTGAGCCTTTTCTTTCCCTTTTTTGATAAGATTGGCTAAGGGTTTATCAATTTTATTTATTCTTTTGAAAAACCAACTCTTTGATTTATTGATTTTTTTTGTATTGTTCTCTTAGTCTCCATTGCATTGATTTCTGCTCTGATCTTTATAATTTCCTCTCTTGTATGAGTTTTGTGTTTGTCATGCTCTTCTTTTTCTAGTAGGTTGAGGTTCAGTATTAGGTTGTTTATTTGAGCTCTCTCTGTTTTCCTAATATGGGCATTCACTGCTATGAATCTCCCTCACAGAACTGCTTTCATTGTGTCCCACAGATTCTGGTATGTAGTACGGGCATTATTATTTACTTGTAGAAACTCTCTAATTTCTCCTTTAATTTCCTCAGTGACCCATTGATTGTTCAGGAGAGTGTTGTTTAATTTCCATGTGTTTGTGTGGGTTTTATGGTTTCTTATACTATTGATCTCCTATTCTTTGCACTATGGTCTGATAATATACAGGGGGTAACTTCAATTCTTTTGCATTTACTTAAACATGTCCTATGAGCTAGCATCTGGTCTATTTTGGAGATTGACCTGTGTGCAGCCAAAAAGTATGTATATTCTGATTTTGTGGGGTGGAACATTCTGTAGACATCTATTAAGTACAGTTGTTCAAAAGCTTGGTTCAGTTTTAGAATTTTGTTGTTAATTTTTTGTCTAGATGATCTTGTCTATTTGTGACAGTGGGGTGTTGAGGTGTCCCCCACTATAATTATATTAGTGCTTATTTGGTTTTTCATGTCCATTAATATTTGTTTTATATAGTTAGGGGCATTCATATTTGGTGCATATATATTTAGGATTGTCATCTCTTCTCTTTGGATTGATTGTTCCCTTCACAAGGATGTAGTGACCATCTTTGTCTCTCTTAATTAGTTTTGGTTTGAAACCTACTTTTTCTGCAAATAACATTGCTACCTCTGCTTTTTTCCAGGTTTCTGTCACATGGAGAACTTTTTTTCCATCATTTTACTTTCAGTCTATGAATTTCTTTTTGAATTAGGTGTGTTTCTTGTATACAGCATATTGTTGGATTTTGCTTCTTAATCCATTCTGCCAGTCTATTTCTTTTGATTGGTGAATTGAGGCCATTAATATTGATGGTTATAATTGATAGATATTGACTCATCCTTGTCATGATGTTTTACTGTTGTTGGCTTTTTTATTTTTTATTTTTCCCCCTTTCTCTTTAGCTTCTTGCCTTGCCTTGTGGCTTTGCTCTGTTGGACCTCATGGAGTTGCGACCTTTGTTGTCTTCTTCTAGGATATTGTTTAGAATTCTTTGGAGTGCTGGTTTGGTGTTCACGAAATTTCTGAGGTGTTCTTTATCATGGAAGTATCTAATTTCCCCATCGATTATGAAAGATAAATTTGAAGGATACAACAGTCTAGATTAGAAATTATTTTCTTTTAGGGCTTGAAATAATTCACACCAGGCTTTCATTAACTTGAGGGTTTGCGTTGAGAAGTCTGCTGTGATTCTGATGGTATTTCCATTGTAGGTGATTTGTTTCTTTTCTCAAAGTGCTTGTAGGATTTTGTTCTTCTGTTGGGTTTCTGGGATCTTGATTATTATATGTCTAGGTGTAGATTTTTTCTGATCGTGGGTAGTTGGAGTTCTATATGCCTCAGTTATCTGTATGTGTAATTCTCTACCCCTGTCTGGGAAGTTTTCTACTATTACTTCTATGAACAGCTTTTTTTATGTTATTTGTACTGTCTCCTGGTTTTTCATGGACTCCTACAAGTCTTATGTTATTCTTCTTTGCATCATCTAGCAGCTGCTGGATTGATTTCTTGTGGTCCCTTACTATTTTTAAGAAATCTCTGTTTTCCTCATCACTAACCGCAATCTTATGTTCTATATCTGATATTCTACTTTCACATTTGCTCTATATTCTGTGAATCCTTTCAATGGAGTTTTTAATCTCCTGGATACTTGAATATGTTTCATGGATTCAATTTCTTTCCTATGTTGGGCTTCATGGTTTCCATTTCTTTCTTATGTGGGCATTCATGGCTTCTAGCATGGTCCTGAGCTCATCTATTTTTTTATCTGTTTCTATTCTAGAGTCTCTAATCACCTCTTTCACTCTACTCACCATCTCTGTGGTTATCTGGGAAATTATTTCTGTTTTGAATTTTTCTAGAGCCCCCTTCATCTGTTTTGTTACTTCTTGTGCTACCAGGTCAGGTTGTCCAGGTGGTTGATTATCATATTTTTCCACATTGTTTCCCCCAGAATTTGCATTTCATGAGCTGGAAGTCTGGGTTTGTGTCCTGCCAAGATGTCTTCTCATTTTTAATTCTGTTGTTGGTTCTGTTTTTTGCTTTAATTCCTGGGCTGATACATCAATAGTTCTTATTGTGAGTATCTTTATTACTTGTGTTTAGAGCCCCTATGGAATGATTGCTTCTCAGAGATATCTTACAGGTATACCTGGACTTTTTAGGCTTTTCATCTCTAATAACTCTTAGGTAATCTCATTTTCAGTATGCCTGGAAGGACAACTGATTAGATCGATAATGACCCCTTAGTCCAATTGACACAGTCAGCATCAACAACAGCATCAAACACAGCTTAGAAAATGACGGTTTGTGGTAGCAGTTAATATTTTACCTTTAACCCTGTGAGCTAGATCAAAATGTAGAGCCAATCCAAAATATGTTTGTAGTAAGTAAATACTTCAATATGGAAAATTTTCCCTTTGGGATAAGGATTTAGAAGTAGGGGAGTGAGGGAGTGAGATTGAGGGAGAGAGAAAGGTTAGAAATGAGGCTAGAGGACATGGGAAGATCATGCAAATTGTGGGAATCTTTTGAAGACAGGAGGAAAAGACTGCAAAGAACAGAGACAATTATAGAACAAACTGACAATAATAGGGAAGCTAGAAATTGTATTCATCTTCCTATAATAGTGACAATTGAGAGGACAGGGAGAGAGAGAAACAATTAAAATGGGACAGGAACAGAAGCAGAGAGAGAGAGAAATATAGAGCCAGGAGGGAGAGAGAGAGAGAGAGAGAGAGAGGAAGAATATATATATATATGTGTGTGTGTATATATATACACACACACATATATATATATATAAAATAAAACAAAAGTTCTCCCTCAGGATATATCTCTGCTTTCCTGGTAGACAATGTGGGCAGCAGTTTGTGGGTCTAAGTCGATTACTCTCAGCAAGCCAGCTGTAGTCTGCTGAGATTCAAGCTGATTTCTGGCTGCAAGGTCCAAATTGAGGTCCTTGACACCCTGCTGGATTAAACTCTGCAAGGTTCTACTGCAGGCTCCAGCTGTCCTCCCCCTTTTTATGGGAAGGGCTGATCACACCAACTTACCAACCACGATGGTCCAGTGTGCTTTTATTGAAGAGTTTTTCTTCACTTTCCAAGATAGCTTCAATTTTCATTGAAGAGCCTCAGAGAGGCCCTCGGTGTTGTTCGCTTCTGCTCTATCTTCTGGGGCTCATAACCATGGCCTTTATGATCCCCCTGGTGCCTCTGCTGTGCAGATTCAGATACTGTGCGGCCTGAGTGGCATGGTCCGGCAGGGCTGCTGGCATCTGCAGGATGGGCTCCTTCACGGGTCACAGAAATGTATTCTAAAAGCAGTCCCAAGAGTAGAATTTCAAGTCATAAGCAATAGAATTGTATTTAATAAGTATTCTCCAAAAGTGAATCTGTGAGGCTGTTAATGTGCCTTTAGGTTTATAAGATTTACTATATTGTTTGAATATTTTAGGGTTATGAAAGATAATATACATATGTAAATATAAAATGCATGTTTTCCTAATGAAAATAATATGTATGTATGCATGCATAGTTTAATCATGGACTGTCATAATTAAGTAGGATCATTTAAATAATCTGTGTCAACTATGAAGTTCCACCTATTTCCTTTAGACAAGAGAGTAAACTAATGTCCAGAAAGGTTTATTTCAACATCAGTTACTTAAGACCAGAGCCAAAAATATGTTCTAATGTCTTATTCATTATTTACTTAAATAAGGTATAATTATTTTCTAAATGAAGTTTCTTATGAACTCAAAATTACTGCCTCTAAGATTTGTTTTTATAAATAGATTTTTCTGATTTTTGAATCTGGAAGGTGTAAGTGTGTTCTGCACCTTCCCCCATTCCTCTAACAAGGTTAAAGACTGAAGCCTGCCTAGGTAATTGGCCCTCCCTCAGCATTCATTGTCTGGGGTTGTGGGAACCCAAGAGGTGAGCCACTTTACTAAAGGTTATGGTCTTTGTATATAGCAATATGTATACTTATACACCTCCAACTTCACATTTTAAATGGAGAGCCAAAGTACTTTTATAATCACATTTTGATGGGGCCTGTGTTTGACTGAAAGTAAAATTAACCTTTTATTAACACAGGGTCTTGAGGTCCTCACACTGAATATGTTGTTTGCCTAGAGTGAAAAGAAACCTTTCACATATAAGTGAATTGTTTTTCAAATGTATCCTTTTAATATGTATAATGTGACTCAGAGTACAAATGATTTTGGTCCATGTACTTTGAAATTCTAAAAATATATTTCAAAATCTTATAAAATGTAAACTACTCAAACCAGGTCAATTTTCTACACATCTACTTCTAATAGACTCCACTATGGAGACATTTTTAAAAGTACATAAGAATTGGAAAATTGTTTATCTTGAGTTTATTCTTTAAAATATTCTGTAGAAAGTACATGGAAATATACTTTCTATGCTTTTAGATGAAGAGTAACGTGTTCAATTAAGTAGGTTGCCAGGATTACCAAGTACTAGTTTTTAAATTTTGATTTTTCTAGTTTAGGTGTTTAACCTTTGAACATGATCTGTACCCTTGGGATCTTCATAATTATCTCACTAATGGAAAGAACTGGAGGAATAGATTCTCTATAAGGAGTATTTTTAGAATATATTTTATGAAGAATTTATTTTTCTATGTCACTCAACCCTGATTTTCAATCTAGCTTCAGTGTTCTTATCTGAAAAATGTGAAAAATGTGAAAACTCTGGATTCCAGGGTTATTAGAGCGAATATACCAGTGATTTAAATGATATTGTAAAAAATTAAAGGAATACATACTTTTCAGTTCCCATTCATCTTTCTGGGAAATTCTCTCATCTTTTTTCCATAAAAAGTAGATATTTAGCAATTGTCTCAAAATAATATAAATAGGTGACCTCATTTAGAAATATTTAATTTCTTAGTAATCTTTACTAAATTTTTCTGTTATTCTATAAACATATGAGAAATTAAGTAATCTAAAGTTATAATGTACAATGTATAAAATTCTAGATAAAATTTGTTCATAAAAGAATTTTAAATGAATACAGTGAATATCAAAGTCAAATTGAAAATAAAGCTATGACTAGTAGCTGACATGTCAACTGCACCATGGAAGGAAGAAAATGTGAAGACAGAAGAGACTTCTACTTGTTAACAAATTACTTGGGTTAAAATGCACAGTGTTTCGAAACAACAGAATAGGTAATTTGGTGAATTATTTGAACTTTTCCTTACCTCCTATTTATGTATCTTTTTATTTGCTCTTTATTTGTATATTTATATATCTATATATTTATAGATATATAAATAAATCTATATATCTCATCTATCTATCTATCTCTCTATATTCTCATAAGAGAAACCATGAGATGTTTAAACTCGTGTCTAACATATTTCACTTAACACTGTGTTCTGAAGTTGCATCCATTTATCTATGAATGCTTCAAGCTTATCTTTCAAAACTCATGCTCGCTCAGAAGATACCACACATGCTTAACGAGAAAAAAATGATACTGTGAAAACCCCCGCTGCAATGTAATTCTTATCACAATTCCACTGTCATTCTTCAGAGAAATGGAACATATAGTGGAGGAAAAAGGATGGTCTCTCCGATAAATAGTGTTGGGAAAACTGGCAAATAACAAGAATAAATAAATTGAACTCTTAGCTTAAAAGAAGAATAAACTCCAAATGGGTTAAAAACTTAAATGTAAGAACTAAAACTGCAAAACCACTTGAAGGAAACCTAGGGGAAGCACTCTACGACATTTCCTGGGGGATAGTTTCTTGGAAAGGACTCCTCCCTAGGCACAGGTAACAAAAGCCCAAGTAGGCAAGTAAGATGGCATCAAAACTACAAAGTTTCTGCCCAGAAAAAGAACTGATCAGCAGAATGAAGAGACAGCTTATAACTGTCTCTGGGAGAAATATATGCATATAATGTGTCTAATAAAGGTCTAATATAATATATAAGGAACTCAACTCCATAACAAGAAAACAGTCCTGTTAAGAAATAAGCAAATGGCGTGAGTAGACTTTTCTCCAAAGACATAAAAATGACCAGATGTGTATGAAAAACTGGTCAAATTAGTAATCATTAGAGAAATTGAAATTAAAATCATGAGGTCACTTCATACCTATTAGAATAACTGTTATCCAAAAGATTAAATTAACTAATATTGGCAGGGATAGGGAGAGGAGAGAACTAGAAGACACTTGATGAGAATGTAAATTAGTTCAACCACTTTGGGAAACATTATACAGGTTCCACAAAAAAACTAAAAGAATTACTGTATGATCCGGCAATCTCTCTGCAAGGCGTAGACATAAAGGGGTGAGTTCAGTGTGTGGATGAGCCGCTTGTACCCATGCCAGTGCACTACAGCATTGCTCGTATTAGTCCATAGGGCAGAATGGAATAGTAGTCACCGCTAAAAATATAAGAAAACTGTCATTTGCAACAAGACAGATAAATCCAGAGGAAAAGTACTTTAAATGAAATAAGCTAAATATACAAAGGCAAATACTTTTAGTGGTAGAGAATAAAACCTTGAAGAGGAAAAATCTAGTTACACACTACAAAGTTTCAGTTAGAAATGAAGAATAAGTTGTGGCAGTCTTCACAAGGTGGTGACTATCATGTATTTTTCAAAATTACTGAAAGACCAAATTTTAAGTGTGCCTGTGATGAAGAATGGCAAGTAATGAGGTATGAATATATAAATTAGTCTGATTCATCACTCCCCAGGGTACACATGTGTCATAACATTACATTGTATCCCACGAAGATATAGTTATTATTTGTGAATTGAAGAAAGTAAAGTAACTCAAATTGAGATATATTTGTTTGCATTGACAAGATTTTAAGTTGTATTTTTCTTCAAATAATCACTGATAAATAATTTGCGGTTAAGTAAATTTTTATATCAGCACATTTTATAGACATTTCAAGTTTTACTTGTTAAAATTAATTTTGAAGCAATATTTTATGAAAGTATCTATACAAAATATAGTGGGACATATGAAAAAACAAAAATATTGTAAACTCTTGTTTGTTTTGTTGTGGTTATGTTTTTCTTGGTGTATGTCATTTCTGTAAGTCATTATAATCATTTCTAATTCTGTTTGTCATTTAATCTGTATTGAGTCAATGACATTTAGTTCATGTTCATTGATTGAATTATGTGAAATGGATCGAACTTTACACATTTGCCAACTGTCATGTATTTTCCACGTAAGTGATCTCTAATGAGATTCTATTTTATCTCTTTTAGAACATCCCCTGATTTCTCCTGCAGCCATGGCCATATTCTCTACTCTGTTTCTAGACTTCAGACATAGGACAGCTTATTTGATCTTTGTAAATATAACTCACACATTTGATTACTTATTCTATCCTTCATCTATGATCTTGCTGTGTTGTGAAAGCATTTCTCCCCTTCCTTCATTATAAAAAGAAAAATGAAATTTATTATGTGATATCTTATTCTTTTATTTATTTCTTGTCACTGACTTTTTTGGTTTTCATTCACTGTATTATCTTCTTTCTTTATGTATCTGAATCAAGTTTCTTTTACACTTGGCATTTTGTTTCCCACACTTTTTCCTTTTACTGTCTTTCAAACTAAAACAATAAAACTTCTGTACTTGTTTGTATCTACATATCTGTGTATGTGAGCATTTTAGTTTGCTGCTACCTCTTGATCTGTGAGGTTCAGTAGTAACAAAAACTTCAGGTATTGTTTTTAATATTTCAGTATCCCCAACCAATCATAGACTAAACTAAGGAAGAAAGATATTTTGAACTAAAGGGTGCTGCGTAATATTTAATTGCTGATCTGCACAGACTCAGCTTCCACGGTATAGTTGGTTATGCAGCATTGTTTCCTAGCGTTGAGGCATGAATGTACAGAGCTTACAAGTTTATTTTAATATATACCAATGCCTGAGTTGCAAAAGGTAGGTGAAATTATGCTCTCAATTTTCAAAATAGTTTTCTAAACTGACATAACATACGCAGATAGTTGAATGTTTATCAAACGGATTCCAACAACAAGATTAGTAGCCATGACTCTGTTAGAGCTTATTCAGTTAGAAATTGTGGGAACAACTGCTTCAGAAAGCTTTACTCTGTTCACCAAGATAATTACACCCATCCAAAAATCAATGTTTAAAACTGCAGTCTAGTTTCATATATTTCAATTGAAAGGTTTCTTAATTGATATATTTCCTATAGCAGATAGCCTCAGTTACATGCTGGTTTTGATTGTGGGAAAATTCATTTCTTTCACAAATGTTTCCTACATGAATAGAATCATTTAGGACAAACAGTAAAGAGGCACATGAAAATTTAAAACCTGTCTTTTCATTTCAGCGGCAATATCCTACTTTCAATCACTACATTCACTGTTATGCTAGTTGTTTACAGGAAGTTCTAATTTACAGATGCGATTTCATTTATTGGTCACTGGCTATTTTTTTAAGTAGAGGGACTACGCATATATGATAATGTATTAAAACTGTTTAGTCATATGTTTTGAATTTATTTTATGATTATTTCATATTTTATTTTATAATATAGAACACTTAAGTAAAATTGGTGTTTTAAAAATATGTCTATAGTTATTTTAAAATACATTTTTATGGTAAAATGTAAATATACAGATATAAAATAGTATAATAAACCAACATTGATCAATATTTTCTTTCATCTCTTAATATTATTTTCTGAAGTATTTAAAAGTAAATTTGAACTTTCTCATTTCCACTTAGAAAACTTCAACATTCATTCCTTAGATGTAAAACTTTCTTTATCTGTATACTGTTTCCCCCAAAATTAGACCTAGATGGAAAATAATCAGCCTTGAAAACTAGAGATCAAAAATGCCCACCCCATCAGCCCGTCCTTATATCCTATCCATCCTTATATCCTATACCCTTATATTCTATCCATCAGCCTGCTTATAAAAGCAGCTCCAGGGAAAGAGAATAGTGATGGCAACTAGGGCAAGGATAGGCTGACCGGAGTTGGCATTTTTGATCTCTAGTGTTCAAGCTGATTATTTTCTGACTAGGTCTTATTTTCAGAGGCAGAGATTAACTAGCTTCCTATTGTCCTACTTTAAATAATGTATTGGTGAAACTTTCATCCGTGTTTCATAAGCAATCAAATTTTATATACTTTAAAAATGTTTCCTTATACTATATTTTCAACCTTGATTTCTCCAATTTAGGACCCAAATGGGCTCTATATTGTTATCCCTAGATCACCTGGTAATCTGCTTTGAGTCTCTTCAGAGATAGAATTACTTATTTAACATCGCTAAAAAAAAATGGAGTCAACATTCTAATTCACATCTGGCTGCTGTGTTCTTTCTTTCTTTCTTTCCTTTTTTTTTTTTCTGAGATGATACTTTTATCTTTATTTTCAAAGCCTGAAAATCTTGGCCCCTTTCCCCTCTGTACCATTTTATTTTCAGTCATTTTGACCAACTTTACATTGTGACACACTTTGGTATTATTTTTTTCATGTTCCTTGTACTTAATTGTAATGATATTCCTGAATCTGTGGGTTTACAGTTTTCATCAACTGAAAATTTTCAGCCATTTTGTTTTCAAATATTTTCCTGGGGTTTTTTAGTTTATCCATTCTAATTAAGCATGTATTTAGACAATTGTGATGATCTGGGTTTTTTTAAATAACTTTTCTATCTGTTTCACTTTGGGTTATTTCTACTACTATGTCTTCAAGTTTACGATTTTTTGGTCATGTTTAGTTGTTCTCATTCACATTCTGTGTGTGCGTGTGTGTGTGTGTGCTGGATTTGTGGCTTTTCTAATGTCTTCCACTTCTCCACTTAGCAAGTTGAGTGGATGGAATCTAATTGTAATTTTGTTGTAATATCCTAGTGTGTTAATTCTAAATCTATGTCAGTTCTGAATCAGTTTTGATTGACGTTTTACCTCTGTTGTGGGTTATGCTGTCTGTTTTGTTTTGGTTTTTTGCTTCCTTAGTTGCTTTATATTGGTGATCTGAAACTGAATTATACTACTTTTTTCCTGGATAATGTTTCTATTCTTGTAGCTGTTACTAAGGTTTATTTGGGGGAGAATGTTACTTAGAAAGAGTTTGATCCTTTTAGATACCACTGTAACATATTTAGGCACAGGTAATGCAGTGTTCAGTCCAGAGCTAGTTACACCCCACTGAGGCACAATCCTTGTCTGTTGGCTCCGTGTATCCTGAGGTTAGATTCTGCCTGAGAGCAGAAGCATTGCATAGTGCTTGCTGTGTGAGGGTTGAGTGCTACTTCCTATAATGTCTTGCAGTCTTATTTATCACCTTGAGTAATTTCCTGGTATAGCTGTGATGATTGGTAACCTGATGTATTTGCAGGGGGATTCCCTGGAGACTCCCAGAGTTCTGTCTTTGCACAGCGTTTTCATACTGAGTATATCTACAGCTCTTTCTTCTTTCGAAGATTATTCTGAGAACTCAAACCTCCTTGGCTTTTCCAGATTTCCTTTTTCCTTTATGTCGGTTTCCCGCTGTCAATCATCTTTGTCATGCAATTGCTTAAATTAAGTTGACATAATTTTTATAAAAATGAGAGAATCAATTCAAAGATAATTGGGCATTAAATTCTGTGTAACTTGGTCACCTTTGTATTTAGAAGACTCCTAGTGAGTGTCATGGAGACTACAAGTGTCAGAAGAAGATTGAAAAGCTTTTTAGACCTGCTCCTATCAAATGACAAACCAGTCCTCCATTTGAAGGAAATATAATGGGTTGGACTTATAGGTGGAGACCTGAGTTTCAAACATCTTGCTATTTTCTGAAAGTGTTTATAATTTCTAAAGTCACACTTTTTCTTATGCCATTTCACCAATCTTGTATCACTTCTTCCCTTAAACCATGTCAAAATAGAAATGATAATTGTAGGACAATTTCAAATGTCTCTTCTACACAGACTGTTACGATCTCTCCAATTAAACATGATCTCCTTCAACTCTGCATTTGGTCTTGACTGCTCCTGAGTACTTTCAGTCTATCTTGTATTATAAGTACGGGTGAACATTTCTGTCTATTAGGTGGTGATTAGTGGAGATCAAGAGAGTATGTTACTTTTTTATTTAACCCTGCTGGTAATTGTTATGTAATAGGAAGGTTAAAGATGACTCCTTAAAAAGCAGAATTTTTAAAAAGATAAATTTTACAAGCTTTTTTCCAAGGTGAATTTAAAGTCTTTGAGCTAAATTTTTTAATCTTCTTTTAATGCATCATATATTATTTCTAAGATGCAAACTCAAAGGAGAGGACTGGAGAGGTCACAGAAGGATGTCAGCTTTTCCTCTGTCTGTCATGGCTGTGACTCAGTCAGTGTTCAGTGCCATGCAACAACATTTCTCACCTGTGGATATGAAAAAGGAATAGTGATGAAGCTGTTCTGAAAATACAAATATAAATTATCGTTAAAATGAATTATTATTTTTAAATTTACATTATGAAAGTCATCACATTTTTAAATTCTGTATATAAATTGATAGATTGATTGATTGATTGATTGAGACAGGGTCTTACTATGCAGTCTGGGCTGACCTCGAACTCAGGTGATCTTCTTACCTCAGCTTCCAGAGTGCCAGGATTACAGGTGTTAGCCACCATGCCAACTGTATGTGCTATTATTGACTTTCCCCTTTAATTAGATGGTGTATCAGATAGCAAATTAACTGAGTAGATTGTATTACACAACATTTTTGAGAATTGAGGTAATATACAAAATAATATGGAAGTTATAATAAGTTAATATTGCAGGTACTGAAAACGATGCCTCAGAAAGCTTTGAATGCCCCATGAAAAAATCACAAAGTGCATATTGCTGCAACAAACAAATCAGAAGACCTAGTGCTAGACTAAAATGTGGAACAGTAGAAATTATGTGAAATTTGTATTCACTCCAAATTATTTTTCTCTTGGACATTCACAGTAAAAATAGGTATGCCTTCTTAAATACCTTCCATTCAAAACCACTAAAAATAAGCAAAATAAGAGAGAAAAATAATAGTAAGGATACAAATCGTCAAATCTCTGCTCTGCTTTGTCCCTGGCATGAACATCTGTCCTGAAATTAAGCTCAGTAATTCACAGGTGTGAGCTGAATGTGCGGATGACAAGCACATTGTTACCATTTGAATTTTCTTTTTAACAAATAATACCTGGAAATTCAGAAAGGTAGACACCGGATGTAAGAAGGCATTCTTCTTAAATAATACTAAAATGTTTTCCCCGATTTTTTTGATTCATTTCACAATTCAGTTGATCTGCAAGAAACCAAGTTTAAAATCATATATTCTTCTTCAAACTTTAGGTGCCAGATTTATCTAACCTTACTCTTTTCATTACGTTCAACCTTCTTTGTCAGTCTTATCGCTGCAGTGATTAAAATAAAAGGCTTAAAATTATAAATAAAAAATAATATACAAATGCAGATTCTCCTACTTATAGAACTTGGCAAACATGGTAGGATCCATGACGCTGCCAGGCTATGTTTATTAACAACAGAAAATGTAAGTTCCAGGCATAGGAAGTTAGGCGAGTGGCCTTATCTCTTGAAATGGTGTACCATATACCCATGATGATGTACATTTAATTAATTTTGGACTCATTTCATATGTTCAGCTTTACTTACAAAAATTATATTTGTCAAAGTGAATTATTAGTGCCAGAAAGTGTATTTATGAGCAACATTTGTTTTTCATACCACTTTCTGCTTGGTCATTATTTGTAGACCAATTCTACCCAGGAATGGAATGTGTGAAGGGACTTTTAAACATTTTACTTTCTGTAGATAACAAACTATGATGGTCTAGATGTTATGGCAAGAAATATTTTCACTAATTCAGCAGATATTTTGAAATTAATATGTTGTGGGTGATATATGGTCAATAGTATATCCTATATGTTGGAATATAATTCTACCCTTGAGAAACATATAGTTGATGGCAAAAAAAGATTTGCAAAAATGATTACAATAGGAAATGTAAACTAGCTCAGTGGTTCATGTATGAGGCCCTGGGCTAGATTGTCAGTATCAAAAAGCAAGCACAACACACACACACACACACACACACACACACACACAAATAGAAAAGCACAGTCAATATACATATATTGAGCAACCACTCTGTCTCAAGCCCTGCACTGCATCTCACCTATGCTGAATTTCTAGTAAAATGGAGTGAACTTTCTGTTAGCACACATCAGAAAATATTTTATGAAAATAGTACTTAAGCTGCATTTTGAAAGATTAAATATAATTGCTAAATGAAGATGAGAGAAAGATACTCATTGCTAAAGAAGTTATGATAAGAAAGATCTAAACTTCACTAAAATTTAGAAATTAGTATGTAGTTACATTAATAAAAAGAGAAGATATGTGGAAGTAAGGAAAATAGGTTGATAGTACAGTAGATTCACTAGATGACCAAGTGGCATAGTTTTTCCAGAATAATCCTGATTCAGTCCTATTTCTGGGATTTTTTTACTTCCAAAAGTTATCTTGGTTTGTTCGATCCCCGGTACAAAAAAAAGAAAGTTAGCTTGGTTTGAAGTCAAACTACAAGGTTGTTCAGTACTTGGAGGTTAATTTACAAAGAGTTTACACGTTAGCCCATGAGCAACCAGGGGAAAGCAAAACTCTCCAGGTGGGAGAGTAATAAACTTGCTTTTCCTTGAACATAACCCTGGCAGCAAAGTGGAAAATATTCAGAAGTGAGACTGAAATGTTAGGACAGCCATGTAGAGAGCAGTGTCAGCACAAGCAGGAACAAATAAGGAAATCAGGCAAGTGGGAGGAAGGAGGGTCTACTGCAGCATGGTGCCAATCTTTTGCACGTCTCCTTGGGGAAAGAGCTGAGACATTCTGTTTTTCTTTTTCTTTACCATATTCTCATGGGTATCCTTTGCCTTCTTATCTCTTGTCTCTCACTACCTGGCCTGTGATAGTAATAGATTTGATTGTCTTCTTCCCTGCAAGTGAGGAAAAGGATGATCTTTTCTCACTTTTGTTTAGTCTGTTCTGTGCATGGATTAAAGAATCTATACATACGTGTAAAGGAAAGTCTGAAGGTAATTATATGACTATACCATTGTAAAAGCCATTGGACAGAACACTTAAATTAATGAAGAGCATCAGTCTTTCTTTAATGTATTGACATACTCCTTGTGACCTAGATCTCGTTTGCCTCCTGGAGCTCCATCTGGTAAATTTTCTTACTCATTTTCCCTACCGAAAGGAAGATAATGCCTGATTCATTGCCCCCCATCACTTCACAGCCAAGATCTAATCTCTCAATTACCCATAATTCAAATGCCACTGTGTGACTCCCATGTTAACGCTCTGAGTTATTTCTCTTAAAAGCATCTGAACAGGGGCTCAGAGCTCTGCTCCCACTACTGATGAGAAAATGTCCTGAAGTAGATTTCAGAAACCGTAAACTTTTCTGTCAACACTTCAATTCTGTTGCTTATGGTAATTTAGACTTGTAGAGCAATGAGTATCAGTTCTAAAATGCTGAAATATATGTTCTATGTATATGTGTACACTAAACTGGTGTATTTATATGAAAAATTATATATATATATCTCCATTCAACTGTTGACCTTATATTTTTCCCATTAAGTTTATTGGTACATTTTAGGTATAAAATACAGTTACATTCATCGTTGGGATCTTGTACCTTTACATGAGTATCTTGGTTCTTATTTTTTTCCCCTTCCCCTGCCCTCCCTTCACCCCCTCCACCCTTCCCTATTTGCAAAGACTTTGTTTCCATTTTTTTCCTTTTCTCATATTTTTTCTTTTTCCTTCTTTCCTTTCCCCTACCTCTCCCACTTCCCCTGCTCCTTTAGAAGTTTTTTCTTATTACACAATATCAATTACACATTTTTAAAATTATAGTATCAAGATCTAGGAGACATCACCACAGATTTTACAGAATTTAAAAGGATATAGAAAGCATATTACAAAAATATTTTTGAAATAAATTTGATAACTTCTAAGAAGTACCTTGGAAGACAAATTAAGGAAACTAACACTGGGGGAAATATAAAATTTGAATAGCACCTATTAAAGAAAGTATATTCCGAGCTTGAAAACATACCTATATGACAACAGCAGGCTCATATACATTTTAACTGATAAATTATATCAAACAAAGCAGAAAAAAGAAGGAACACTTCTCCCCTCATTTTAGGAAATCAAGATTGTGCTGATCCTATAACAAGATAAAGATAATAGAAGAAAAAAGTATGAACATAGATATAAATTTGTTTAATAAAACAAACTATTAGAAGTCAGATCTGGCAGTATATAGAAAATGGTTTTATTATAGAGATGGCAGTGTTGGTTCGCATTGGAAGATCCACCCCCAAAAGTCATCATTTTAACAGAGGAAAGGAAAAAGTCATATGATCCTGTCACTAGTTGGAGAAAAAGTATTGGACTAAATTCTACAGCTGTTCATGGTAAAAGCTACCAGGAGCCTAGAAGTAGAACAGAACCTTCTCAGCAGATCAAAGACATGTACTCCATACTTCCAGCGAGAACACCGTATATGAATGGAGAAGATACAATGTTTTCTCCTTAAGGTGGGGAACAAGGGCAGCTATGCCTCCTCTTCATCTGTCCATTAAACTTTGAAACATAGGCCCAAGCCAAAATAGTCTGGCAGTAAAAATAAACAAATAGCGTAGGATTGTCAAGGTAGCAGCAAAATCTTTATATGTAGATGAAATGCTCATCTACAGAGAAAATACTAAGAAATCTCTAGGGGCCCCTAGAACTTTTATTTGAATTTAGCAGGATTAGAAAACACAAGGTACATATAAAAATTCAGTCCTATGTATACTTGCTATAAATGAAGAATTGGATATTGAAATTTAAAAATTATGTAGGAGTACAAAAGACCTAGAAAATTAGAAAGAAAAGAAAAACAGTGTTGGAAGACGTTTAGTACCTAATTTTAAGACTTCCTCTAAAGCTACAGTAATCAAGTCAGTGTTAGTGTAAGGAAAGACATATAGATCATTGGAATAAAACAGAGAATCTAGAAATAGAACCACATATATATTGTCCACTGAGTTTTGAAAGATTATTTAATATTAACATTTTATAGAACATTTTATTAAAAAGCCACATCTTCTTTATCCAGTTTCCAGTCGATGGGCACTTGGGCTGTTTCCAAACTTTAGCTATTACAAACTGTGCCAGTATAAACATAGGTGCACATATATCCCTGTGGTATGATTCTTTTAATTCTTTGGGGAAGATTCCCAGTAGGGGAATAGCTGGGTCAAATTGGACCTGTAGTCCTAGTTCTTTGAGGTTGCTCCATAATGATTTCCGCAGTGGTTACACCAATCTACATTCCTGCCAACAATGGAGAAGTGTTCCTTTCTCTCCACACCCCTGCCAGCATTTGTTATTGGTTGATTTCTTGATAGCAGCCATTCTTTGTGGGGTGAGGTGGAATATCAGTGTTGTTTTCATCTAGATCTCTCGAATCACCAGTGATGTTGAACATTTTTTCATATATTTATTTGCTGTTTTTACTTCTTTGTCTGAGAAATGTCTGTTCATTTTGGATGCCCATTTTTGAATTGGGTTTTTGAATTTGGGGGGTCTGATTTTTTTCAGTTCTTTATATATCCTCTATAGTAGACCTTTGTCTGAGCTACAGCTGCTAAATATTTCTTCCCACATTGCCATAAAGAATGAGAAACTAGAAACATTTATAGCTAAATGGATGCATAGTGAGGCCATACTCTTAAGTGAAATAAATAGGACACACATGTGTAAATACCGAATAGTTTCTCTAGTGTGAGAAATTGAAAGTGTAAATAAGGATGAAAATGATTAAAATGAATAATTGATAATTTGAAATAAGAAAAGGTCCAAAGGTTTGGGGATGGAGGGAAGGGAAAGGGGAAAGGAAACAAGGGAAAGGAAAAATTATGAGAAAAAAAATGGAATCAAACTCTGTGTATACAGGGAAGAGTGGAGGGGGTGAAGGGTGCACAGGTAAAGGGAGAAAAAATAAAAACTAAGGTACATCATGTTCTGTTACAAACACCCAATGATAAATGTAAAAGTATTTTATACCTAAAATGTACCAATAAATATATATATTAAAAAATGGAAAAAAAAACATTTTATAGAACATAAACTCCATTCAAGAGCAGAGGAAAAGACAGTGTTTTCAGCAAATGGCACTAGAACACCTGGCATCCATACATAAAAAATTAACCTCAACCCTTTATTTCCATACATAAAAATAACTTGAAAGGATCTATGAAACTAAACATGAAAGACTAAAACTATAAAACTTTAAGAAGAAATTATAAGGGAAAATGTTCATGAATTTAGGGTAGGCAAGAATTTCCTAGGATATAAAAAACATGATGTATAAAAGAAAAAAAATTGATAAATGAGATTCCATCAAAATTTAGAACTTTAAATGACATTGTTAAGAAAATGAAAAGTAGTCCTTAAACAGACCATATTTATAATGCATATAACCTATGACCAGAATATATAAAGAACTCTGACAGCTCATTAATAGACAACCCAATTAAAAAGTAGACACAAGAAGATGATAAATAGCCAGCACAGCACAAGGAAAGGTATGCAACACTAGAATCAGAAAAATACTAATCCGTACAATAACAAGATTGAATTATACACTCATTAGGGAGATGAAGTTAAAAGTTTTAAAAGAACAAATGTCAGCTTAGGTGTGAACCAGTTAGAACTTTCTAATACTGCTAATGTGAATGTAAAATGATAAAACCATTTTGGAAAACAATATAGAAATTTCTTGTATTACTGTTAAGAACCAACAGTCCTGTTCTTAAGTTTTTACTTGAGAGGAATGAAAACCTAAACCTAGAGAGGAATGAGAACCCTAAAGCTCACCACACCCACCTGTGGTGACCTGAACCACCTAGTGTGTGCCACCATGAGTGGGACCACGACCTGCCTGTGCTTCCCTGGCCAGCTCAATGCTGACCTGCGGGAGCTGGCTGTGAACATGGTGCCCTTCCCCCGCCTGCACTTCTTCATACCTGGCTTTGCCTCCTTGACCAGCTGGGGCAGCCAGCAGTACCGCGCCTTGACGGTACCTGAGCTCACCCAGCAGATGTTTGATGCCAAGAACATGATGGCTGCCTGTGACCCCCGCCACGGTCGCTACCTGACGATGGCTGCGGTGTTCAGGGGTTGCATGTCCATGAAGAAGGTGGATGAACAGATGCTTAATGTGCAGAACAAGAACAGCAGCTATTTTGTCTAGTGGATCCCCAACAAGGTGAAGACAGCTGTCTGTGACATCCCACCCCAGGGGCTAAAAATGTCTGCCACTTTCATTGGCAACAGCTCTGCCATCCAGGAGCTGTTCAAGCGCATCTCGGAGCAGTTCACAGCCGTGTTCCAGCACAAGGCCTTCCTGCACTGGTACACGGGCGAGGGCATGGATGAGATGGAGTTCACCGAGGCCGAGAGCAACATGAACGACCTGGTGTCCAAGTACCAGCAGTACCAGGACGCCACGGCCGAGGAGGAGGGCGAGTTTGAGGTGGAGGTGGCTTAGAGCTGTCTGTTAGCTGGTAAAGTGTGGAAGCGGTGTGAGCTCTATTCATCCACAGTCTGCTCTGATAGCCCTGTCTCACTGTGTGCACTGCTGTCCTTGTCTTGACATCACATGCTGTACAGACACCACCATTAAAGCATTTTCATAGTGTGGAAATAGATTTGTACATACAAGTTGAGTATCCCTTATCTGAAATTCTTGGGACCAGAGTGTTTTTCCGATTTTTGTTTGAAATCCATTTGATCTGGAAAGACAATAACTACTCCTGCTTTTTTTTTCAGGTTCCTGTCACATGGCGTATTGTTTTCCACTCTTTAACTTTCAGACTGTGAGTTTCTTTTTGAATTAAATGTGTTTCTTGTATGTAGCATATTGTTGGATCTTGCTTCTTGACCCATTCTGCCAGTCTATTTCTTTTGAATGGTGAATTGAGACCATTAACATTGATGGTTATAACTTATACATATTGACTTATCATTGTCATGACTTTTTCTGTTTGTTGGATTCTCCCCCTTTGCTTTTAATTTCTTGTCGCACCTGACAAGTTCATTCTGCTGCACTACCTAGGGGTGTGATCCTCATTGTCTTTTTCTAGGATATTGTCTAAAATTTTTTGGAGTGCTGGTTTGGTATTCACGAAATTCCTAAGGTGCTCTTTGTCATGAAAGTATCTTATTTCTCCATCCATTTTGAAAGATAATTTTGCAGGGTACATCAATCTGGGTTGGAGGCTGTTTTCTTTTAGGGCTTAAAATACATCACTCCAAGCTCTTCTTGCCTTGAGGGTTTGCATTGAGAAGTCTGCTGTGATTCTGATGGACTTTCCTTTGTATGTGATTTGTTTCTTTTCTCTAATTGCTTGTAGAACTGTGTTCTTCTTTTGGGTTTCTGGAATCTTAACAATTATATGCCTATGTGTAGTTTGTTTTTGTTTGTTTGTTTGTTTTTTATCAAGGCTAGTTGGAGTCCTATATGCCTCACTTATCTGTAGGTCATTTCTTTTTCTCCGCTTGGGAAGTTTTCTGCCATCACTTCTGTGAAGATTTTTTTTTATGTCATCTGCACTCTCTCCTGTTTCTTCATTGACTCCAATCAGTCTTATGTTATTCTTCTTTGCATTGTCTAGCAGCTGCTGGATTGATATCTCATGGTCCCTTACAATTTTAAAGCAATTTTTTTTTCCTGGTCACTAATTGCAATCTTATCTTCTATGTCTGAAATTCTGTCCTCACATTGACTCATTCTGCTGTGTAGACTTTCAATGGAGTTTTTAATTTCCTGGAAATCTGTTTGCATCTGTTTCATGTATTACATTTGTTTCCTATGTTGGGATTCCATCATGCTCCTCAGCTCCTCTCTAGACTTATTAACCATATCTTGCACTATGAGCACAATCTCTGTGATTATCTGATAAATTATTTCTGACTTCATTTTTTCCAGATCCTCTTTTGTTGCCAGTTCAGGGAGTCCAGATGGTTGAGTATTGGAGTCTTCCTTCTCTTTTCCCTTTGAGGTTGCTGTAGGTGATCTGGAAGTCTGGTTTTGAGACTTGTTTATGTGTCTTCTCATTTCGATGGAGGGGAGGGATGCTGCTGGCTCCCGTGTGGATCACCTCCTGTGTGCTGGCGGGGGCAACCTTATATTTTAATATACATATTTTGGGAGACTCTTTAAAAGTGTGATTGCAGTAACATATTTCCTGCTCTAATCTGTTATTCTTATTTGGCTTATAAACCCAGACACTTCTGCTCTTCAGCTATGTATATTAAAAAATCTTTACTCACCAGTTTTCAAAAAATGTTTAGATATTGCCAGTAGAAACACATATATGTCCATTAGAGTTTTAAAAAAACTGTCACAGTAGTTTTATTCACAGTATGTATGAGTTGGAAACAAGTCATGTGGTTTGTCCATAAGACAATTATTCACTGAATTGTGCTGTCCTTGTTTGGTGGAATATTACATACCTATCCAAATGAAGTAATTAGCAATGTACACAGTAGTATGGATAAATCCCACAGAACCAGAGTCATGTTTAGGAAGTCAGACCAACACACATATTTTTTTTAAAGGTTAAAAATAGTTAAGAACAATCTCTGCCAATAGAAATGAGATTAGTAGCTATCATTGTAGAGGACACTTCTGGAGATGGTCTGAAGTGCATGAAGCTTTCTACTTCCCCATCTGGATATTATCACATAGATGCACATGTAAATTAAAGTATACTAAGCTGTACATTGAACACTTCTGTGCTATAGAGAATGGAAACTATAATATAATTTCAAAAAGTATCTTGGTTCTTTGACACCATATAGATGGCTAATAATGGTGGCTAAAAATGCAAACAGGCATACACATGTATGTATAAACCCACACAGACACATCTACATCCATATACTCCAAGTACACATTGGTCCACAAATACACATACTCTCATACACTCACATCTACACATATATCCACTTATACACACACACACACACACACACACACACACACACCCAGTCACACCTCCTGAGCTCAAGAGTCTACTTTCATAATACTAGGTGATAAGAGTTGTTCTTACTGATTTTCAGATAGACTTTTGCAAGGTTCTGTTTAAGTAGCTCCTCTGTCTGTTTTATTATTACTAAATTCTTAAACTTTTATATTTTTATTTGTTTAATTATTTAACTCTTCTGTCATTTTTTTTCCACTTCCTTAGTAGTTTGACTATAAGCTTAATGTATGTCCCAGAACATTTTGAATATTTTCTGGCCCAAAATTTATATCAGCTGTTTCTCCAAATAGCATATCCATTAAGAAAAAAGTAATATTTGGAGACATCAATTTGTAATGTAAGAAAGCTATTTCTATTGGATTGGTCATCATCTCATGATTCTTTAAATTTGCAAGAAGAACAATTTTATTGGAAAAGGACTCTAAGTGGAATTGAGTTAGATTTTTAGTTACAAGACTTATTTTTTCAACACAGGTCATATATTTTATCATTTTTTAGAAAGTTGTATTTGTGTTTTATTATACCTATCTGTATGTCTCCTATTTTTTTTTAAATCTTTTACTTTATCATATATCACTTTTTCTACCTTTCTTCTTGAATTTTAATTTTTCCCTCCTTTGTCTAAATATATTATTTACTGTATTTACTGAGCCTGTACTAAATTTTAAGTTTTTGTCATCTTTTTCTGAATGTTAAAAACTTCCCCCTGAGATTTTTAACTTTAATTCATATTGTTATTTTATATTTTTCTATCAATAGTTTAATTTCATTTGGATTGTCTTAGACCATTTGGTAATGATTTGATGTGCTGTGGTGATGTATTTCTACATACTATTTGGTTAGGAAATGCTATCCTTTCCTCTTTCTACATAGTACATTTATATGGGGTTTAGTCATGATTCTTTTCATTGCTTGTTTTATGTGTCTGTGTTGATGCTGCTTTTAACCCTAGTGTGGGGGAAAATGAATTATTTCAATTTTAACTATATGTGGTTTCTTTTGCTATTACCATCTAATGTAAGTGCATCACAACCAGAGCAGAAAACTTATTGTACTTGTGTGCACAGGCACAAATGTATGCCATCCATTGAGTTTGGTCCCCTTCCAGTAGGAACAGAATCTGAATTTTGATTTCTACATCTTTATTCTTGCAAGTTTCACAAAAAGAAAGTTCTAGAGGTGAAGTCTTGACAAATATTCTCTGGGCAAAATGGCGTCTGAGTTTTAGATAAAAATGTAGGCTTAAGTATATAACCCATCATTATCAGAATTATCAATCCTATTAGCTTTGCATTATAATTGAAAATTATGTACAGAAAGGAGCACAGATAAAAAATGATCATTTTGTGAATTCTGATGAGGATACAAAGTATTTCCTTTCCACTATCACTAAAAAAATTCTTCATGCTTCTAGATATACTCATTTTTTCCCATTAAAATTTGCTTCAATATTAGTGCTAGATAGTGAATATTTTATTTTACTTTATGAATAAAGCATTAATTTTATACTCATCTAATATGGGATTCATTGTTAATGCTCTTTTTAAAAAATTCGTATTTTTTTATTTTTAGCATTTTTGCATAAGCATAGATTATATGTTTACATGAAAATGGCCAACAACAAACATCCATTTATTTTTCCTGAAGACATGATGTTACTTAATTCAAAATATTTTCCTTCTACACTCTGATGATGTTGTTCCCTTCCTTCTCAGTATCAAGCTCATGCAACATTTGACAACAGTCTTACTCCTTGCCCCTCAGTGAGAGTGCCTGTCTTGTCATTTTCCCTATAAACACTTTTGTCATTTTTCTTAACCAATTCTATTTTGAAAATTGACTGTTATGCATGTAGATATTTTATAGTTCAACTTTCCCTGAATTTATTGCTGCCTTTAATTTTAACGTTTCTATCTATGCAAGTAACATGCTTAACAAATGTATATCAAGTAACCTAAATCGATTTATTCCATAATTTTAACTTTCTAAATTGCTCTTTTGTCTTCATTTGAGTTTTTCAAGTTGACTTTTTCAAGTTCCCTGTGGCTCACATTTAAAATTTCCAATTATTTCTGGATTTATTTTATGGATACTGTACTCTATTCCATTTCTTAGTGTATATTGATTATAGTTTTTAAGAATAATTTACATTAATTCAGTTTACAGTGACATTAATTTTTTTATACATTTGTAACCCTTCTATTTTGTTATTATATGGTATTTCTCACATGAGAAATGTAACAATAAATCGTATCAAATATTCACTTTCTGCTGTGCTAAAGAAATGCCTGAAGTTACTCTAAATGCTATTTTGTTTCCTGCCTCCTGAATCTGAAATTTAGAATTCTAAATGCATATTTTTATACATTTAGTAAAGCTTAAGGTCATATTTTCAATTTTGATAAATTCCTCCAAAACAAAAGTTTGGCATCAATCCTGAATCATAAGCAATCCATGGGGCTGGAAGCACCTTCTTCTGCAGACTTGTGTTGGGAATGTCCTTCACGTTTTGTCCAGGAGATTTATGCAGTAACTTGGAAATGTAAACTACAAAAAGGTCAGTTTAAAACATTTTCTCACATGAAAGAAGCAAGGTATCCACATCAGCTCAAATGCTTTTATTTAAACTATTCCTTTTTTTTTTTTTTTACCAAGAAAACAACAAATCTAACAAAGATTTGTCAATACCAAAGTAAATCATAGGTCTTACATGATGTAATTAAATATAAAATGCTTACATAGTTGGCAGACATTTTTATTTTTGAAAGATATTTTTTAAGTTTGTAAACTTTTATTTTCAGAGCTGTTTCGGGGTTATAGAATAATTGAAGAGAAAGTGTAATGAATTAATATCTCTCTCAGATCACCACCGAGCCCTATAGGTATTCCTTGGTACCGTAGCCTTATTTATTACATAGCCTTATTTGAACATTTGTTACAATTGAACTAATATTGACATATCACTTTCAAAGAAAGTCCATTTTTTTATTAATTTTATTGGTACATTTAAGGTATACAATATAATGACATTCATCATTGGAAATTTGCACCTTTACATGATCCATCTTGGTTCTTATTTTTCCCCCTTCCCCTGCCCTCCCTTCAATCCCTGCACCCTTTCCCATCTACAAAGACTTTGTTTCCATTTTTTCTTTTTCTCATATTAATTCCATTACCTTCTTTCTTTATCCCTACCCCTCCCACTTCCCCTTCCCCTTTGCCCCTTTTCTTCCTATTTCACATTATCTATTATACCTTTTAGTCCTTATTTACACTTTCAGTTTCTCACACTAGAGAAACTCTTTGGTATTTAGAATCATACCACAGTGATATATGTCCACTCATGTTCATAGCAGCACAATTCGTGATAGCTAACACTTGGAAACAACCCAATTGCCCATCAACTGGAGACTGGATAAAGAAAATGTGTTTGTTTGTTTTTTAATAAAAAGGAGTATTACTCAGCCATAAAGAAGGAGAAATTAGAGACATTTATAGCTAAATGGATGTACATTGAGGTGATACTCTTAAGTGAAATAAATAGGACACACATGTATAAATACTCAAAGTCCATATTTTACATTAGACTTGACTCAGTAATGTGTTTTGTCTTGACAAAATATAATGCCATGTATCAACTATTACAGTGTCAGACAAAAGAGATTCATTATTTTAAAAAATGTTCTGTGTTCTGTGTGTTCACACATTCATGACTTTGCTCAAGTCACTGAAACCACCTTGTTGTATTCTGTCAGAATGTCTTATAGTTAGAATTGCAGAGCATGCAGCCTTTTCATCTCAGCTTTGTTCATGTGATAATATGCCTTTTAGGTTCCTCCTTAAATGCCTTGATAGCTCATTTCCATTTATTGCTGAATGGATGCACTACAGTTTGTTTATTCATTTCCCTATTAAAAGACATATTGGTTGCTTCCCAGTTTTGCCAATTAAAAATAAAGCTGCTATAAACACTCATGTGCAGGTTTTTGTGGACATAAGTTTGCATTCATTTGGGCAAATACCTAGGATTAAGCTTTCTGCATCATATGGTAAGAGTATGTTTAGCTTTGGAGGAAACTGCCTAAATGTTTTCCGAAGTGGCTATGCCACTTCGTACAGCATTCTGCATTTGTAAAGCAATGAATGAGCTCCCATTGCTACACATCCTTGCCAGCACTTCTTGTCACTGTTCTGGATTTTTCCCATTCTAATAGTTGTGTATTGGTATAAATTTGGATTGCAATTCTCTCCTAAAATATAATGATGAATTATTTCCACATTTTGAATAATATTTCTATATCACATATGCCTTTTATAAATATTTTCCCCAATCTGTGACTTATATCTTCTCATTTTCTTAAGAGTGTGTATCACAGAGCAGAAGTTTTAAATTTTACTGAAATCCAGTTATCAAGTATTTCTCTCATGAATCATGAAATCTAAAACTAAAAACTCAATCAAATCCAAAGTTATGTAGATTTTCTCTTTGGCTATTTTTATGATTTTTATAGGCATGTTACTGTTAGATCTATGGTCCATGTTGAGTTAATGCTTTGGGACAGATATAAAGTCTCTATTATTATTACAATTATTAGTTTGATATAGATGTCCAAATTTTCCAGCAGCATTTGCTGGAGAGGCTGTTGTCTTCATTTTGTAAAAGATAAGTTGATTCTCCTTTTGCCATACTGTTTCTGGGCTCTTTATTCTTTTCTATTGACCTATTACCCTCTCTCTACACCATGTTCTTTATTACTGTAGCTCTCTAGTAAATCTTGAAGCCACAAAGTGTGTCTTTCAACTTTGCTTTGCTTCAATTCTCTGTTCACTATTCTGGATCATTTGACTTGCAATCTTAATTTTAGAATTAATGTCTTGATATCAATAAGATAATTTTCTGGGATTTTGATTGGCATGGTGTTAATTCTGTAAATCAAAATGGGAAGAACTTACATCAACAATATTGACTCTTCCTGTCCATAAAAATATTTTACAAGATGTTTTAAAAAATTTCTTTTGGCAGAATTTTGTGGATTTCCTAACATAAAATTGTACAATTTATGTAGATGTACACACCTATCTATTTCACTTTTGGGAGGTATACAAATGTTAATGGCATTGTTATTAATTCCAAATTCCCCATATTAATTTCTGATCTATAGGAAATCATGTGCCCTTTGTATATTAACCTTTTATACTACAATAGTGATATAATATTTTTTAGCCCAGGAGTTATCACTTTAATTATTTTAAATTATCTACATAGATGATCAAGGCATCACAAGTTTCTTTCTTCCCAATGTGTATGTTTCATTTTGTTTTCTCATCTTATGACATTAGCTAGGAATCTCTACATTATCTTAAAAAGGAACATTGAGAGGGGCATCTTTTGCTTGTTCCTGATTTTAGTGGGAAATCTGACTGGTTCTCATCATTAAGTGTGATATTAGCTTTCCTCTATTTCTAGTTTTCCTCTATTTCTGGTTTGCTGAAAGTTTTTACCAAGAAGAATTGTTGGATTTTGTCAAATAATTTTTCTGCATGCAATGATGCATTCCTGTGCTTTTTCATTATTAGCTTGTCAGTGTGACAGTCTACTATAATCAATTTTTAAATTTTGAAAAAGCTATGAAGCCCTGAATGAGTTCCCTGTGGTTGTTGTCTACATTATTTTTATATTGTTGTATTTTATTTGCTAATTCTGTGTGGAGGCTTTTTGCATCTATGTTTGCAAGACCTATTGATCTGCATTTTTTCTTTTCTTAATGTTTTTGATTTTGCTATTAGTATAAAACTTCCCTCAAATAATGAATTAAAAAACAATACCTGTACTTCAGACTTTGGAAAAGCTTGTAGAAAATTGTTATAATATCTTCCTGAAATATTTGGGACAATTCACTCTTGAATAGTGCTGTTGCTTCTTGTTTGGGAGGGGCACTAATTATAGCTTTGACTTTTTAATAGATATGTTTATTTAGATTGCTGTTCTATAAATTTTTGGAAGATTATGTCTTTCATCTTTCATGGTCAGTTTTAACAATGTTGAATTTATAGGCATTGAGTTGTTCACAGTATTCCTTTATTGAAAATTCCTTTTGTGTTCTTGGGATCTGTATCAACATCTTCTCTATCATTTTGAGTTAGCCTGGAAAGGACTAAAACGCATCTCTGATCACATTGTCCATGTGTTCCTTATGCTGAGATCCTCTGGATATTACTAGTTATTTTAAATTTCTGATCTGATAATTCAAATATCCCTGCTGTATTTCACCCTGGTTTGATCCTTTCTCTATCTCTTTAAACTATGTTATTAACTTTTAGAATAGTCATTTTTTGTTGAAAGTTGGACTTAATGTACTGAGTGAAAAGGACTGAAGTAAATCCTCTTGCAGTAAATTGTGAGGGAGAAGAAGCATCCTACACTCCTATGGGTACCTCAGTGTCTTTTAGTGAAACCACTTCCGTGGACTGTGAACCGCTCCAGTGCTTCTTATGTCTGAACTCCCTTAGGTGGAATAACATAGATAAATGGGGCTGGAGTTGTCCTTTCACCCCAGTTGTCTGGGCTTTGGAAAACCTCCAATACGTTAGAATGCGGTAAAAGAGTTTCTCTTGAGTACAAGGCTTGTTTAGAAAAGCAAAATGCTCTGATGTATTTTTAAATGGCTATTCCCTCCCACTTCCTTCCAGAAGTAGGAGGAAATACTTTTCCAATTTTCAATATGAGAATCTGCTAAAATCCTAAAAAGTAAAACTCACAAGTGTGGTGACCTCAGGAAATTGACAATGCCTCTGGCCGCTCATCAATTACAGTGCAGGTTTCCTCACCCTGGTGCTGGCTTTTGTAGAGGTGTCTGCCTGTAAGTAACTTAATTAAGCCTTGATGAGTTGTGAGTCCTTGATTCTGCTCATCTGTTTATAATTTAGGAGAGAGAGCAATTTGCTCTGTGATCTCAGTGCTCTAAAAGATCCAAGAGCAGTTGTTGAATTTTTAGTTTGCTCAACTTTTCACTGTTTGGATGAAGTAATGATTACTAAGTTCTTTACACAAAAGTAGAAACTGAAAGTCAGTTTAATTTCTTTTGATTTGTGTTTGCATGGTATATCTTTTTCTATCACTTTAGGTTTACTTTTCCTGTCTTTGTTTTAAATTTTTTCTTATATACAGCCTATAGTTGCATCTTGTATATTTTATACACTCTACTAACCTTTGCCTTTTAATTGGTATATTTAAACTATTCATTTATACAGTAGTTATATAGGTATATGTTTGGGAATTTCTCTCGGTTGACAGACAAAATCTAATTGACTCATTTTAGTTTTTATTTTTTATTCATTTATTTTTGGGGGCTACTTGGGATTGAACTCAGGACTTGGGATTTGCAAGGTAGGTGGTGGTACCACTGAGCTAAATCCCTGGCCCCAGACTCATTTTAGTTGTTGCATAGTAATCTATTATCAGTGGATATGTTGTGATACTATTTATTTTTGTTTTCTCTGGTTTATAAAAATTTAGATTGCTTATATACCTTAAACACATTTGTAATTATTTTCTACTGATTAGCATTCTTCAGAAAAAATTTCTACCATGTTAGATTGTAAACACCAAAAGTTTTGCATGAAATTTGAATCATAGGTAATCCATGGGATTCAAGCAGATTGCTCCTACAGATGTAGGTGGGAGCGGAAAGTTCTCTTTATTTTTAGTCCTGATAAATTAAGCAATAGCTCAGAAAGCTAGAATATAGAAAAGTTTTTTAAAATCATAATTTTTCTTTGCACACAAAGTAGGCTAATCAGAATATCTCAAATTCTCTTATGTAGTAAGTTCCTATTTGTCTATGAAAAGAATAACTCTTACAGATACTTGTCAATACAAATGTAAATGATATGGTTTATGATACAATGAAATTGAAGATTGCTTGCATTTTATATATAGTCAAAATATTATTGATTAATGACTTCACATAAAGCCTTTTTCATCATGCATAATAATGACAGTCACTGGTGTGCTAATCCATCCATTCCTTTCATTATAAATTTCAGTATGTTCTAGTCAATTTCCTGTCTCTCTATATTACATATATTTAGATCTATTAATAATGTTGTATTTGTTTTGGTAATTTTATATAATAATCGTGAAGTTTCATGACATAACTTAATTTTTTCTCCGTTGTACATTTTTCAGATTTCTCTATCTTGACAAATATAATCTAGTTGAATCATATTAGCTGTTGTTTAGTGATCAATTATCAAAACATGTGTAATGCTAACATTTATTTGTGCTTTCTCTGGGAAAGCCATTTACTTGGTTGTAGAATATATAATTTCAGATTGCTTTATAAAGTGCCTGTGACAATTTGCACTATTGCAATTAACACATCAGAAATTTTGTAAATAATAATTTACCCAAAAGGAATGACTTGAAGAAAAAATGTGTGTATATGTATTAGGGACATTACAAAACTTTCAAAGAACTTATTGCCAGTTTAAATGCAATATAAGCACACTGATTGACAGGCACATACAATGACACTCACGTTATTATACAGGCAATTTAAACAGTTGATTTTTGAAGTAAAATCAGAAAACAATCTCTGTAGGCAAAATTTTATAAAAATTGTGATTTTGCAGTTTGAGTGGTCTTATTAAGATTTGTCTTTCATAGCTCCCACAAAGCTTTTAGCTAATGTGACAAAAGCTATATGTGCAGATGTGGATCTTATACTTTGGGCCTTGATGTTCACACTGTAAACTTCTGAAATCGTGGCAAATCTTGTCCTTTTTCCATAGCCTATAAGACAATTGTGCATCCTCTTTTTTATTCTCTATCTCATTCAGCATTTTGGAATGTATATTATGTGATAATTTTCATGATATTATATAATTTCTTCTTGAAAAGCTTTACAGAAAATGTTTATAGTCCATATAAAATATAAGAAAGAGGAATATCAAATATAATAGAATAATTATTTCCAAATAAAGAAAAGCATCATTTTTCTGTTAATGTCCCATGATATGAAGCAACCCTATACTAGAAACATAAATTATGACAATATAATTTGATTTCTGAAACCGAACCCCAGTATGCTACAGTGTACTAATAATGAACTCATATTATAACAACATGTACATATTCACAACAATGATTGTAATACACTCTTAAATAAATTATAGAAATGCAGAAGAAAAGAGAAAATCAATAAATTATTTTTATGGCACTAATAAGGCATTTAAATCATTTAGTAAAATATGTATTTTATAAGAAACCAAATATATACATATTTTCTGTATAATAATTCATTTATAGATTTATATAAATTATTACAAATAAAATAATTACATTCTTAGAAGCATAAAGAGTAAGAAAAGTGGCTTTTGTTTGCATTTTTTTCTTAATATTCCAAAATCAAATAATGAAATTAATAATTTAGAATACAGTTTATCCTTTTTTCTGGGTCAGCACTAATTAGCTTTCTAAGTTCTCATATTAATAGATCACGTTTTCACTGATGAAATTGTAAAGTTCTATTATCAGAAAGAATGCCATGAATTCCATTGCTGAGATCAATGTAAGGCCTCTAATGTGCCCTCGTGAAATAAGAAAAAATTCCAGTTTATCTCCTTTGCCCGCCTGATCCATGAATGCTGCATTGTGCTGAGCACATAGCTGGGCATTGCCAGTTAATTAATATCCACATAGCTTGAGGACTTTTTTCTTAACAATTTCACAATTCTGCTGTTTTGTTTTCCAGCAGAAGGTTGTTAAGAATCACATTATGACAGGAGAGAGCTTTGCTCAGAGAGTTGTTTAAATTGGGCAACTCCAGTGGGTCATGGCTATGAACAGAGAGAGTGCGAGGTCATGCGGACAGCAAACACACGGCAGAGCTCTGCCTGGAGCACTCCCACCCCATCGGAAAGGAACTGCTTCATATACTTGCATAGATTTCTATGTAATGGCTTATTAGGAATGAAACTTTCCTATGAAATTTTACTTCATAACAATAAAAATTTGTCTTGAGTAGTTTCACTAAATGTATTTTGTGGAATTCGAAGGAAAGAGAATTAAACTACTTCCTTGCCTGTATCTTCCTACATTTAATAAAAAGTGTGAAGATTATGTTGCAGAAGGATTAACTATTTGAAAAGCCACCAGGTATAAGAATAATAAGAAATAATAAAATGAAAAATGGTGTAAGGTAATTTGGCATTCTGAAGGGGCTTATTATTTCTTTTTTTAAGAAATGTGATTACAATGCCAATGATGGAGACCATAGACAGACACAGATTTGAAATAAAAAATATTCTGAAAGGAAAGTTACACTGACACAAGTACACACACACACACACACACACACATAAACTCCCTTTATATATTCACACATACATCTATATTAGTATTTAAATGCCAAATTAAAAATTCATTTTTAAAACTTCTATGATATTAATGTATCTATGACTTACAATTTCATAATATTGTTTCTGTAGTTTAAGGTCAAAATTTTTATTTTATTTTCAAATTTTTGTTTTATTACTGCATATTTCCATCATATAATGATTACATTCATCAGGGAGAGTCGGTACATGTACACAACATATCTTTATTCTTTTTGCATCCTCTTCCTTCCCCTCCCTTCCACCTCCCTCTCGAAGCCAAAATTTTTTATGAGTGTATTTTCAAGCACTAATTTAAATTCATATAATAGATTTAATGAAATAGTTTAGCAAAATGTGAATTTGAACATGTCTAAAGTACCAAATTTTAGATATAAGCATAAAATGTCATTATGAGACTATTTGTCTAATTACAAATATTTTCAATTACATAAGTACTGACAAAGGTATACATGTTTTACAAATTTATTTATATTATATACTCTTATGGCTTGTGTCTAGATGTCCCCCCCCAAAGCCTCATGAAGTCATAGGTGGGGGTTTTTCAGAGGTGGCTGGGTCTCGAATGTGTGACACTGGGATTGATTCATGGTGGAATGCTAATATTGAGGCCAGTATGATTAAGGGTGTGAGTGCTACCCACTCTAAGTAGCCTGGATAAGATATAAGGGATAGAAAGAGATGTGGTCATCCCTTTTTGCTTTGCTACCTTCTGCCTGCCATGTACTGTTTCTCCTCTGTGATGTTTGTCTGTCAAGCCACCCTGCCTTGGAGCCAGCCAATTATGGACTGAAACTGTGGGCTAAATAAACCTTTCCCCTTTTAACTTTCAGTGTCAGATACTTTGTCTCAGTAATGAGAGAAAAGTAACTAAGACATGTACATGATAAGATTAATATATCATATACATCAGTACTGAAATACATTGATGAAATATATTTGCTTCATTTCCTTATAGTTAATTAAAAAAAATTTGAATTCACCAGGCTCACATAATATTTTAACAGTTTTCTACTCTTTTCTGGAACTGAATAGGTTTGATGAGAAATCCTAACCAAGAATTATAAATGTCATAAGTACTTTCTATTAGATTACTTTTAAGACACTCAGATACATTATCTAATAATACTTAAGACTCTTCTGTGAAGCATATGGCCAATTTCACAGAGTAGAAGAATGTGGCCCTGAGAAATTAAGTACGGTTCTCAAATTTATCAGACAAATTGTATTTTTAAAGTATCACAAGTGTGCTAGCTGAGAAAGTGTGGGATCACAACAGCGAACCTTGTGAAATCAATTTGCTCTGTAAGGCAAAGTGCAAGGTGAGTCGTGCAGGGTCTGGTTCAGGTTGAAGGCAGCAAAGGAATCGCTGATAAAGTTGCTTAGCCTTGCAATCAAAAGTGTCCCTTCTTACACCCTGATCAAAATATGTAATTGATAATGTGAACTAGGAAGGAAAGGTCTGAAGGGATAGAGGAATTGGGAGGGGTAGGGGAAAGGAAAGAAGGGAAAAGAAAAATATGAGAAAAGGAAAAAATGGAAACAAAGTCTGTAAATAGGGAGGGTGGAGGGGGTGAAGGGAGGGCAGGGGAAGGGGGAAAAATAAGACCCAAGATACTCACGTAAAGGTACAGATGAATGTAACTGTACTGTATACCTAAAATATACCAATAAACTTAATGAAATAATAAACTTAACAATAAACTTAATGAGAAGAAAGAAAAAAGTGTCCCTTCTTAGGGTTCTAAGCTGAAGAAGCAGCTCCAAGTGAGGAAGGGGTGCAGTGGTTCTAGGAACTAAGGCAGGCCAGGGGGGCTGGTGTGAGTGAAAAGGGGGATTCTAAAGTTGGGAGTCAGATGACACAGCATGTGGAAAGGGTTTTTCCACTACGTTTTACGTTTCCAGAGAAGACACTGTGTCTGAGCAGCACAGATTTGTGTTCCCACAGACCTTGTGAGCGCTTGTTGAGAATGCGTGGAGGACGCAGTTGAATGGCTGGCCCAGGAAAATGGCAGCCAGGGCTTGGACCCTGAGGTGCCTGTTGGTGGAGAGAGGATGACAGGTCCACAGTATAGTGCAAAGGCGCAGTTGACAGGAGGCGGTGGCAGATTCTGTGTGGCATGTGACAAGGAAGGTCTGGCTATTTCTTTACTTGTAAGTTTACAATCTGAAAGGAAGAAAACAGCAGAAAGGGTAGTCAATGAACACCTTTTAAATCGGGGGGAGATGCAGGTGGCAAATTAAAAAAAATGAAAAGGAACAACAAGTGGAATAACTGGGATAGATGTAAAATTCGGAGGCCACACTGCTAATTACAGCTCCATGACGTAATACTAGGCTTCTCTGACTCCCAAATACATACTCTTAATTCTACAATCTTATAACATCTCCAGAATTCTCTGAGTCACCTCATTCATTCTGATGACCTGTGTGTGTGATCTGTTTACTATAAATATATTATTTCTGAATTTTCTCCAATCCCTGTAGATGGTTGTTATAGTCAGTCATGTCTCAAAATAGAAAATTTAATTCCAGAGTTACAAAGTTCATGAAATCATTGTTTCTTTAACTTTTCTGGACAAATTTCCTCTCACATTTCCATGGCTTTCTTTGGCTTAGAAGAATGAAGTCTTTAGGAGAAAACTGTTGCCTAAGTCTTGATTGAAAAGAAATTTATTTACTTTGTTGTCACCATTAATAATACAATAAATTTCATTGAGACACGACTCAAACTTTTTGGGGAATATAATGTTAAAACATAAAAATACTGTGCAATATCTAACAATATTTTATATGAGTCCTTTGAAGAAATTACATATTACCTCAAAATCTCAAGTCATGTATTACTAAGTCCTGACTACAGAGGCAGTGATCTGTCTCTAAAATTAAAATGAAAGCTTTGCCAGGAGTCCATACCCACTGTCATTAGAACAAATGATACCTGAGTCTTTGGAATGCAAGGAAGTGTGAGGGTTCCTTTCATGCGAGCCCACTGGAGCTACTTAGTGCTGAATAATTACAGTGTCACCAGGAAAGAGCTCTGTCACCGAATAGCACAGCTGGAGCAGCTGCTTTCTTCTGAAGTACAGTACAATTACCTTTTTCTCAGAACAAATGTAATCATTTGAGTAGATCCACTTCTTCTCTTCTCAGATTGTATATGTGTATCAGTGTGTAATATATAGCAAATATGAAAAAACCATTAGAGTTGAACTAACAATAGTTTCATGTAGAAGAAAATAAACTTAAATATTGAAAAGATAATGTAAGGACACAAAACAATGATAAAAACAACAACACAAATGAAAAACAAAGAAAAAACATTAAAAAATTCAGTGCTAACATGTTGAAAATTTAATATATTTTTAATTCTGTGAATGTATTGTGCTGATCACTTATTTTATTGTTGTTAAGGATATACTGTTCTATTTACCATGACTATTGGAACAAACACTAATGATGGGAAAATATTTTTCATGAAAAAGAACTATACATATTTTTGTTGAGGTCATAGCTGCAAAATCTCTCGTTTGAATGCTTGTCATCAAAATGACATTCTCAGACAATGTTGTGGTTTGGATCTTAAATGTCCCCAAATGTTTATATGTTTAAGATGTGGTCCCCAATACAACAGTGTTCAGAGGTGGACTGTGAAGTTCAAAGTAACTTCCTCAACCATAGACTGATGCTTATGAAACCATGAACCAAAAGAAATTTTCCTCCTTTGAGGTGATTTCTCTCAGGTATTTTTTCACTGCGATGGATGCATGGAAAGAAAATCCTTATGTAACCAACAGACTTTCTACTTATTTCTTAAATTTCCCTTCACTAGTCCAGAGAAATCAATCAAAAATCAAATCCTTCAGCAAAAAAAGAAAAAATATCAAACTAAAGTATGACTTGCAAAAGCAAGGGAATTCTTAAGGCACTAGATACCAATTAAACTCTATCTCCATTAAAGTGGACAAAAATGCACATAATCTTGTTTGGAGAATGTATATGATTTATATCCTTTGTCAAAGTAATACATTTAATAAGTATACTGAAAGTGAAGGTTTATATATTAATAAATGTCAACTATTGTAAAATAACATGTTCAACAACATTGCAATAATTATTAGCGTCTTGTCTTCAGGCACTTTCAAAGGCTATTTCATTTTAAGATGCAAATATTCTATGGTCTTTCTCCTTAAAACAAAGTTATCAAGAAAGTAGCAGTCAGAACTACAAGAATAATATCCTCCTCTTTTAGAGTGGGTGCAAATTGGGGATAGATGAGATTTCACCCAACAACCTACTACATTATATGGAAAAAGGAAGACTGTTAAAATAGGCTTATAATTCACATAAGCCCTATCAAAGGAGAGAGATATTTTTGTTTTGTTCCTATCTGGTGACAAAATAAATGAGAAAAAACCCTGAAATTTTGGTGGGGGAGCTACATGAGGGAGATTCTGCTGTAGGTTTTGTGGGACTTTAGCACTGCCACTCTATGAGAACACAGGTGAGGGACAGCCTTATCCAGGTGAGTTGTCCTGGGCTAGTAAAGAAACAGACTTCAGTCTCATAGTTAAGAGAGTAGATTCTGCCAGTCACCTCAATGAGCTGGAAACAGATTTTTTTTTCTTAGTCAATTCTCAAGACAAAAATGCATCTGGCAGCCCTTCTTGATCTCAGCTTCTGAAGCTTGGAGCCAAGAACCCTCCTATGCCATGCTAAACTTCTGATATTGGAATTGTGAACTAGTAAAGTGGAGTTGTTGTTGGCCACGAAACGTGTGGAGATTTGTTATGGCCGCAATGGAAAACTAATAAAATCCTAATAATAACAAACTCCTTTCAACTGTCTTTCTGATGAGCTTTTTCTCTGCAATAGTCCAATTCCTCATTCTCTGCCTGTGATTTTGCTCTTCATTGTTATCTCTGCGTGCTATAAGAACAATTTCCCTCACTGCTCAAACAAATAGTTGTTTGCCATTACTCATTTTATCTAATTTCTGCCGCAATTAAAGATTAGCTTGAGAGAATATGCTACAAGAGAAAAACTCAGATGTGAATCCAAGAAATTCCAAGGGCTATGTGAGGTAGACAAATTACTCAATCCCTTTTAATCAAGTTTCCTTATGAATGAATAAAGAAATGTGAGTTTTCCTTATAAGATTATGTGGAGTCAGTGAGAGTGTGAAAAACGACCTTTTAGAATATTTTAAAAGTCATTTATTCAGAGATGTCTTTTCTGACCTCTATTTCTTCCAGGATACACTCCCTCACTGTACCTCTCCCCTTTGCACTTATTCTAATTTGTAAATATAGCATTACTGCTGAAAATGTGCTAATGCCTATATCTTCCACTAGATTGTCATTTACATAATGAAAGCTGTTTTTGCTTCCTGTAATATTTCAGTGCATAGTGTGATACCTAGAAAACGTTAGGTAGTCCAGGGACGTCTGCTAAATAGACAAATGTCATGACTGTACCTAGAACATAACAGATTTTCACATGTTAATTTTCTACTCTGCTTCACACTGGCTCATGTACCAGTTTCAGGGAGCTATGTTTTCAGTTTAATTATTCTTCCCTCTTGTTCTATTCCTTTGAATTCCAAGAATTAACTCTTTTGTTACTTTCCTATTCAACTCACAACAAATTACCACATATCTGATGGCTTAAAAATACCCACTTACCATCTCACAGTTCTGTTGGTCAAAAGTTTGTGTTCTTTTTTGTGTGTCTCTGAAGACAAAAATTCCATGTCAACAAGGCTGTGTTCTCTTTCAGGGGCTCTGGAGAAATATCTGCTCAAATTCAATCAAGTTGTTGCCAGAATTCATTTGTGTTTGGTAGTAAAACAGAGTTCCCTGTTGCCTCATCTGCTCTTGGTCCAGGAGCCTGCTTTGGTTTTTAGACAGCCTTTTCATGTTTTTAGTCCCTACTACTCTAAATCATTAAGGCTGCATCCTGTCCACCTTACATTTGGAAAATGTCCAGCCTCCTTTTCCATCTCCTCCTCTGACAGCAGATAAAGTTCCGGTATTTATGGTCTTCTCTGATTGATTTGAGATCTGGGATAATCTCCACAATCTTTCTCAAAGCACAAGTCACTGTCACTTTAGCTTCTAATATCAGTTAACTATATCATAGCTACTGCCAAACTACTTTTCTAATTCTACTGATTTCATTGTATTTTGCTTTATTGTTATGGGATCATACGACTTCTGAGAAATGATGCATCCATTAGTCAAAGTAAGTTACATGAAGATGATTAAAAACAATCTCAATATTCTAATCTGTCTTCTGAAACTGCTACCTTCAATGTGTGCTCATATTGTGCTTCAGAATTGAAGGGATGCATGTTGAACTCCAAGGAGATTTTGTGCCTTGAGGGAGCTTATACAGGAGCAAGTAAAGGATTACATCAAACCAGAGGTAGACAGGATGGGAGGGGCCAGGGTTACTCCTTTTATAACAATTCTCTCATGAGAATTACAGGGGTAATATGAAAATTAGCAATGAGTGACGAGAGATGTACATCATATCCTCAGTGGCCTAAGGATCTCTCGTTAAACCTTGCCTCTTACAGCTTCCACTGCCTCCAAATACTCCCACCCTGGGGAGCAAGGATTCAGTATATAAAGTTTTGAGAGTACATAACTAAACCATATTCCATCCACAGCACCTACCATACTTTAGGGTGTGTTCAGAACACACATACGCACCCCAAATTTTGCCATTCCCATGCATGACATGCTATTTTTCCCCCCCAGAATGTGTGATTCTTGTTTATCTGTATGGACAGGTGCCTTTCATTTACCATTGACAACACGTTAGTGACACTGATGGAGCTTCTGTTGGGTTCTTTGAGTTTTCCTAAGCCAGGGTGGTCATTTTCTTTCTGTTCTTTCTGTTCTTTGCATACTGCAGTTCAGAAAAACCGTGGGTGTAGTCTGTTTTCCCAGAATGCTGAGGACAGATATATCTGTGAATATCTAACTTTAGCAAAGTTCCATGCGTATTGTAAACTCACTGTTTAAATAAATAACATCTAAATGAATATATTAATTAATATCATATAAAATTATTGAATTTCTGGTTTTGCTTTGATTTTGTTTTTACACACTGGGAATTGAACTTTGATCATTTGCACTGAGCTATATTCTTAGTCTTTAAATTTTGTTTTTTGAGAGAGTCTTGCTAAATTTCCCAGGCCAAGCTCAAATTTGCAATTCTACCTCAGCTTTCTACAAATGCTATAGTCACAGAAATGTTCCATCATACCCAATTCAAATTTATGTTCCTTAATAATGTTATCTTATGCTTATCTCAACCTTGTTATTTTCCAGGTGTGAGCATACTACAAGTAGGTGACTGAGATAACTCCATAGAGTCTGAACTGAAAGAATAGCAAAGAAATCTTTTAATCCACACACTCTATTAAGTTTGTACTTTTACTACTTTACACTTCTTAATATTAACAGTATCCTTTAAAATAACAACTATATCGGTATATATTATGTGCCAAAATTTGGAACATTTGCTTTACGTATATTAGCTCCTGTTAATCTAAACACATTTGCTATGGAAAAGGTATTGTTGGCACTTTGTTTCCTCAAATTTCATCAGATTAGAAAATTTAGGATAAAGACTACTGTTTCTGCTTTGACATGGAAAGGAGAGTTTTCTCTCTCTTCCTCACAACAAGAAAAAGTGAAAAAGCTATATCAACAACTCTCCTTAGATCTACTAGGCAATTGTAGTCATGGAGCAAACAGTCACACCCATAACTAGAGAGATGGAGTGACAGCTTCCTAAGAGTAAAAAACACTGTTGGAGCCAGTAATAAAAGGAAATACCTTGAAGTTCAGCCAGCAATCACTTGGGAGTTAAACCTCCTTAAAGTCAGATCTGCAGGGATACACTACTCCATGAGTTTTACTTTCAAGATATTAACCAAATTATCAAGGTAATAATGAGAGAAGAATTTCTATTCCTCGCAGAAGAAAGAAAAAGCCAACAATTATATTAGTCATAAATGTATATTGCAACCACTAGTGAAACCTTTAAATTAAATTGAAAAAATTTAATGAAGTCACTATCCCAAAATGAAAGAGAAAATGGAATCATAAAAAGCTCAGTCAAAACTCTAGAAGACAAAGAAACGATTATAAAGAAACAAAGAGAAAAGTGCAAGAGGTAGGTACAAATATGATAGTTACAAATCTACTTGCATTAATAATGACTTAAAAGATGATGTAACTGCACTAATGAAAAACAGACTAAGAGTAAATAAAAATAAATGAGACTCAGCTACATATCATGTAAAAGAAACTCATTTTAAACAAAGGACAAAGTTAAAGTTAAAAAGAATTCCAAAAAATTAGGTAAAATGTATAAAAATAAGTAAACAACCTAAAATGAGAAAACTGAAAAGTTCTAAAGAAAGAAATTAAGAAAACTATGAATCAGTGGAGAGAGAGTTCATTTTCATGGGTGAGAATACTCTATATTGATAAGATTTTAGTTTTCCAAAGTGATCTATAGGTACAACACAAATTTCAGTGAGAATCCGAGTGTGCTACTATGTGAGTATTAATAAAATGATTATAAAGTTCATATAGAAAGCAAATAGCATACAATAATCAATAAAATAGTGACAAGAAATAAAGTAGAGGGATTGATATGAATAATTCTAGACTTTTAAACTTAAGTTAATTAAGAATAAAGCAAAAGAATGAGTACAATGGTCAATGTGAAAGAATACGAGAGTCAAAAATAGACCCACAAAAATATTAAATTAATTTTCACAAAGGAAAAAAAGATGAAAAGGATGATCTTTTCTGGAACAGAGCCTATAAAACTGTATATGTCCATGAAAAATATATATGTAGATGCATTCCTTAAAACTTTTACAAGGATTAATGCAGAATGAACCATAGATCTACACTGAAAACACTAAATAATTAAATTCCTAAAATAACATACAGAAGAACATCTGGGTGACCTTGGTTTTGACAGTGAGTTCAGATACAGCTCCAAAGCATAAAACTTGAAAGAGAAATATTGATCATTTGGACTCTATTAAAATTAATCACTGGCTTTGTGAAAGACACTGTCAAGAGAGTGAGAAAATAAGCCATAGTATGGAAAGAAAATACTTGCAAAAGAATATCAGATGTTCAAGGTATACAATGAATGTGTAAAACTATCATAAGGAAATGAACAGCCTAATTTTTAAAATGGGCAAAAACTCTGGACAGCTCACCAAAAATAAAAGATAGATCATAAATAAGCATATGAAAATGTGTCCCAAATCATTCATCATTAGAGGATTGTAAATAAAAATGATGATGTACCACTAATCACTGATTAGAATAGCTGGAGTCTGAAATATGATAATATTAAATACTTGAAAGGATGTATAACATTAGGAATTCTCTTACATTCCATCTAAGAATGCAAAATACAGTACACAGTTTGGAAGATGGTTTAGCATTTCTTTTTCAGTACAGGGGATCAAACTCAGAACCTTGCACTTACTAGGCAGACACAACCCCACTGAGCTACATCCCTGGATGGAAGATGCTCTTGAAGCTTGTGATAAAACTGAGCTTACTCATCATATGCTTCAGCAGTCACATTCCTTAATATTTACTCAGATGAGGTGAAAACTCATATCCACCCCAATACCTAAATATGAATGATTTTAACAGTTTTATTCATTATTGCAAATAAAGAAGGGTTGGTCAGCAACTGAGATTCCTTCAGGAGGTAAATATATAAACTATGATACATATGTAATGAAATATTATCCAGCAATAAAAGCAAATCAATGACCTGCCAATCCATGAAAATGTTTGGCCTAACTTTAAATGGTTATTTCTAAGTGAAAAAACAATCTAAAAGGACTTTACATTGTATAATTCCAATTATATGACACTTTGCAAAAGGCTAAAACTACAGAGATGGTATTAAGTACAGTGGTTTTAAAGGGATTGGGGAAAGGAGGGGTAAATGGTGAGCTTGGGATATTTAGGGTAATGAAATTATTTAATGTAATAGTTTAATGGTGGATACTTGCCATAATTTGCTAAAACCCTTTATGTATAAATTACAAAGAATAAACCTAATGTAAAAGGGAGATTTTAATTAATAATAATGTATCACTGTTGCTTCCTCAATTGTACCAATTGTACAACATTAAGGCAAGAGACTAGAAATAGAGAAATCTAGGTGGTGACAAAAATATATTGGTTATTTCTATGCATTTTACTAACTTTTTTAAACATAAAACTACTTAACTACTTTTTTAAAGTCAATTACTTAAAAAAAAAAGGGAGAGTTCATAAATTTACCAGGATATCAGATATTTCTGACCCATACTTTTTTACTTTAAAAAGGTAAAATATAATGTAGAATAACACAAAATTACATATTTAGGATAGTGAACAGTTTATGGTTATTATCCAGCAAAAATTAGAAAACATTAACGAAATATTAATTGTGTTAAGAAATAGTCTTTAGACAATATATCTAATTAACAAAATATTCTTGAGCAACACATATTTTTGTTGCCCCATTACATTAGTTTTTATTATAAATTTTAATTTTTATTATAACTTTACAATATATAATAATTACGGTTGATACATATACATAACATGTCTTAATTCTTTTTACATCCCTTATCGCTCCTCCTACTTCCAGCTCCTTCCAACTCTTGGTTCCTTTCCCAGTTGCAAAAGTTCTATCTCCCTTTTTTTCATTCCCTTTCCGTGCCCTCCCTCCCACCGCATCTGTTTATCCCTTCCCATGTAAAAAATATCTCCCAACTTCTTATTATCTATCTTTTGATTTTCTCTGTTTTTATATTTTGTGTTTCTCATATAAGAGAAACTATGTGCTATTTAAGGTTGTTTGTCATATATATTTCACTTAATATTATGGTCTCAAAGTGCTTTCATTTACACATAAATTACTCAAGTTTATTTTTTGTGTGTGTATAGAGTAGTACTCGATTGTGTATAAGTACCACATTTTCTTTATCCATTCATCAGTTGATGGCTTATAGGCCATTTCTAAGATTTAATTATTATTAATCATGCTGCTATAAACATGGGTATGCATGTATCACTGTAATATCATGTCTTTAGCTCTTTCAGGAAGATATCTAAAAGGAGATTACCTGGATCAGATGGAATTTATAGGTTTAGTTTTTTGAGGAGTCTGCACACTGATTTCTATAGTGGTTGTACTAGTTTACATTCCCATTAACAGTGTAGAAGATTTCTTTTTCCCTACAGCCTCTGTAGCATTTGTTATTATTTGATTTCTTGATGATGGCCATTCTTTCTGGAGTATGATGGAATCTCATTGTTAGTCTAACTTGTATTTCTCTAATGGCCAGTGATATTGAACATCTTTTTGTTTTATTTGTCCATTTGTATTGGGTCTTTTATTTTGTGCATGGGTCTAAATTTTTCTTTTTGAGTTATTTATATTTTCTAGATGTCAACCTTCTGGCCAAGGAAGGCCTGGCAAAAATTTGTTCCCATATTTCAGGTTGTCTCTTCATTCTTCTGGTTGTTTTCCTTACTATGCAGAAGCTTTACAATTTGATATGATCCCATTTCCTGAATTTTGGTACTATTTCTTGTTCATTTGGGGTTTTGTTCAGAAAGTCTTTACATATGCCTATGTCTTCAAGAATTTTACCTATTTTTATCTCCTGGAAATTTAAGTGTTTCTGTTTTAACATTTAGAGCTAATATCCATTTTGATTTTGTTTAGTGCATGGTGAGATATATTGGTTTAGATTCAATCTTTTGTATTTAGACATTCACTTCTGCTGGCACATTTTATTAAAGAGGCTCCTTCCTTAAGCATTTGTTTTTGGCTCTTTTGTCAAAGATCAAATAGCTGAATGTACCTGGGGCTGTTTCTGCTTCCTCTGTGCAGCTCTATTGATCTACATGTCTATTTTTGTGTCAGTGCCATGCTGTTTTTATCACTTTAGCTTTATAATATAATTTCAAATCTGGGTTTGTGATGACTTCTGCTTTGTTCTTATTATCAATTGTTTTGCAGTTCTTCTCTTCTGGTTCCACATGAATTTTTAGATAGTTTTCTCTAGATTTGTGAGAAATGCTGTTGGTGTTTTGATTGAGGTTGCATTATCTACATATTAGTTTTGAAAGTATGGCCATTTTGACAATATTGTTTCTGGCTATTCATAAAGAGGGGATATCTTTCAATTCTTGGATGTCTTCTTCAATTTCCATTTTCAGAGTACTATAGTATCCATTGTAGAAGCCTTCCACTTCCTTAGGTTGGGTCCTGGCTATGAATGGTACTCTTTTCCTACTTTCTTTCTCAGTTCATTATGGGTGTACAGGAATGCTATTGATGTTTTGTATTGATTTTGTACCCTGCCATATTCCTAAGTTTAAATATTGATTCTAGGAGCACTTTGGTGGGATTTTAAAAAATCTTTTATGTAGAGGATTATATCTTGTCCAAATAATAATTTGACTTCTTCCTTTTCTATACTATTGTTTTAAGTTTGTTGAATCAGAGAAGTGACAATGGACATTCTTGTCTTGTTTGCTATTTTAGAGGATAGCGTTCAGCTTTTTCCCACTTAATATGATGCTGACAATAGGTTTGTCATAAATGGCTTTTATCAAATTGAGATAAGTTAATTCTATACTTACTTTCTTCAGTGTTTGTAAAATAAATGGAAATTGGATTTTGTCAAAGGCCTTTTCTGTGTTTATTGAAATGGTCATGTGATTTTTGTTTTTGCTTCTGTTAATGGATGGATTATATTTATTGATTTGGATATGTTGAACCATCCTTGCATCCCTGGGATGAGGCTTACTTAGTAGTGATGTATAACTTTTTGGTGATCTTTTTCATTTTGTTTGGCAGTACCTTGCTGAGGGTTTGTGAATTTATGTTCATTGTGCCTCTGGTTATCATTTTTGGTTGAGACTCTCTGATTTTGGAATCAAAGCAATTCTACCTTCCAGGAATTAATTCAGGACTATTACTTTCATTTTTTTTTTAAAGTATGTTGAATATTGGCTATAGATCTTCCCTGAAATTGTTGTGACTCAGCAGTGAATACATCAGTACCTGGGCTTTTCTTAGTTGGTAATTTTTTTTTATTACTGGTTCAATTTCATTGGCCATTTTTTGATTACTCAGGTTTTTAAACTCTTCTTGGTTCCATTGTGGTAATTTACATGCATCTAGCATTTTATGCATTTCTTCTGAATTCTTCAGTTTTTGGTGTACAAATTTGTGAAGTAGTTGCTAAAAATCTTCTGTATTTCAGCAGTATCAATTGTGATTTCACCTTTTAAACATCAATTTTGAAGAGAGTGTTATTTTAAATTGGGTGTGCTGCCTTCAGAGTCTAAAAAGATATCATTGGTTTTCCAGATACTAGCCTTATAAATAATGCTATAATTACTTAAAAAAATGATTTTGTTTGTAATAAACCTGTAGCATATTGCTTCTAATCAAATTTTCACTCCTATTTTGTTTCCTTTAACTAAAAACAGATTTCTTCAAAAGGTTTACCAGTATTTAGGTTGTCCCATCTCACCATTAAGTTAAAAGAATATTTAAAATGTCATACTATAAAATCCAGAACTTCTCTCTACATTATATCTAAAATGTTTTTTAAGTGATGAAATAACTTCAATATTAAAAGTAGGTGGTCCATCCTGCCACTCCTGGCCCAGAGATAGGGGCTTCTGAGCCACTGTCCCACTGCTCCTGGTCCAGAGGAAGGGGCTTCCTGGCCACCATCACTGCCGTGGCTCCCAGTACAGAGGAAAGGGTTTTTGGGCTGCCTTCTGTCCCACCACTTCCAGCCCAGAGGAAGGGGCTTCCAGGCCACCATCCCTACCAATGCTCCCGGCCCCTGTCCCACCTCACCCAGCTCAGAGAAGGTGAGCTGCGCAGATGCCAGCAGCACCCTCCTGCCCCCCTAGGTGGAATGAGAAAACACATAAATAAGTCTCAAAACCAGACTTCCAGATCACCTACAGCAACCCCAAAGAGAAATGAGATGGAACACTCTGATACTCAAACACCTGGACCCACTGAACTGGCAACAAAAGGGGATCTGGAAAAAATGAGATCAGAAATAATTTCTCAGATAACAGGAGAAATTGTCCTCCTAGTGCAAGACATGATTAATAAATCTAGAGAGGAGCTGAGGAACATGATGGAATCCCAACATAGGAAACAAATGGAACCCATAAAACAGATGCAAATAGATTTCCAGGAGATGAAAAACTCCACTGAAAGTCTACACAGCAGAATGAGCCAATGTGAGGACAGAATTTCAGATACAGAAGACAAGATTGCAATTAGTGACCAGGAAAAGAAAAATTGCTTCAAAATTATAAGGGAACATGAGAAATCAATCCAGCAGTTGCTAGATGATGCAAAGAAGAATAACATAAGACTGACTGGAGTCAATGAAGAAACAGGAGAGAGTGCAGATGACATAAGAAAACTCTTCACAGAAGTAATGGCAGAAAACTTCCCAAGGAGGGGAAAAGAACTTGACATACAGATACGTGAGGCATATAGGACTCCAGCTAGCCTTGATCAAAAAATAACTACACATAGGCATATAATTGTTAAGATTCCAGAAACTCAACAGAAGAACAAAGTTCTACAAGCAGTGAGAGAAAAGAAACAAATCACATACAAAGGAAAGCCCATCAGAATCACAATAGACTTCTCAACACAAACCATCAAGGCAAGAAGAGCTTGGAGTGACATATTTCAAGCCCTAAAAGAAAACAGCCTCCAACCCAGATTGATGTACCCTGCAAAACTATCTTTCAAAATGGATGGAGAAATAAGATACTTTCATGACAAAGAGCACCTTAGGAACTTCGTGAACACCAAACCAGCACTCCAAAGAATTTTACACAATATCCTAGGAATAGACACTGAGGATCACAACCCCAGGAAGAAAAGCAGAATGAACCCATCTGGAATAACAATAAATTAAATGTAAAGGAGGAGAGCCCAACAAAAAGAAAACATCATGGCAATGACAAGTCAATATGTTTCAGTTATAACCATCAGTGTTAATGGTCTTAATTCGCCAATCAAAAGAAACAGACTGGTAGAATGGGTCAATAAGCAAAATCCAACAATATGCTGCATACAAGAAACACACTTAATTGAAAGGAAACTCATAGACTGAAAATTAAAGGGTAGAAAACAAAACTCCATGCGACAGGAACCCCCAAAAAACCAGGAGTAGCTATCCTCTTTGCAGATCAAGTATAATTCAAACCAACACTGATTAAGAGAGATGAAGAAGGACACTACATCCTTGTAAAGGGCAAAATCCAAGAGGAAGAGATGACAATCATAAATATCTATGCACCAAACACTAGTGCACCCAACTATATAAAACAAATACTAATGGACATGAAAAGTCCACTAACACAATTGTAGTAGGGGACCTGAACACCCAACTCTCACAAATAGATAGATCAACTAGACAAAATATAAGTAATGAAATACTAGAACTCAATTGAACTCTTCAACAAATGAACTTAACAGGTGTTTACAGAGTCTTCCATCCGACAAAATCAGAATACACATTCTTCTCAGCTGCACATGGCTCATTCTCAAAAATAGACCACATACTCACACATAGAACATGTTTAAGTAAGTGCAAAGGAATTGAAGTTATCCCCTGTATATTATCAGACCATAGTGCAATGAAATTGGAGATCCATAGCAAAAGAAACTCAAAAACTTTCATAAACACGTGGAAATTGAACAACACACTTCTGCATAACCAATGGGTCACAAAGGAAATTAAAGAAGAAATCAGACAGTTCCTTCAATTAAATGACAATGACAATACAACATATCAGAATCTATGGGACACAATGAAAGCAGTCTTACCATTGAAATTCATAGCAGTGAATATGCACATTAGGAAAACAGAATGAACACAATTAAACAACCTGATGCTGAACCTCAAGCTTCTAGAAAAAGAAGAGCAGGACAACCCCAAAGCTCATTCAAGGGAGGAAATTTTAAAGATCAGAGGAGAAATCAATGCAATGGAGACTAAGAGAATGATAGAAAAAATCAATGAAGCCAAAAGTTGGTTCTTCAAAAGAATCAATAAAATTGACAAACTCTTAGCCAACCTTGTCAGAAAAAGGAAAGACCCAAATCCATGCAATTAGGAATGAAAAGGGTGAAATTATAACAGACCCAGCAGAAATCCAGAGGATCATCAATACCTACTTCCAGAACCTATACACCAATAAGATGGACGACACAGAAGAAATGGACAGATTCCTAGATACATATGAATTACCAAAGTTGAATGAAGAAGACCTAAAAATTCTAAACAACCCAATATCAACCAATGAAATTGAAAACAAAATTAAAAATTTATCAATTAAGAAAAGCCTGGGCCCTGATGGTTTCACTGCTGAATTCTACAAGACATTTAGAGAGGAACTACTGCCACTACTGTTTAAAGTCGTCAATGAAATTGAAAAGGAAGCAATACTCCCAAATTCATTCCTGGAAGCAAGCATCACCTTGATATCCAAAGCAGAGAAAGACCCAACCAAAAAGAACTATAGGCCAACCTCACTAATGAACATAGATGCAAAAATCCTTAATAAGACACTGGCAAGTAGAATGCAAAAGATTATCAAGAAGATCATGTACCCTGAACCAAGAGGGATTCATCCCAGGGATGCAGGGATGGTTCAACATATGCAAATCAATCAATGTAATACACTTTATCAATAGAGCCAAGGACAAAAACCATATGATTATCTCCATAGATGCAGAAAAAGCATTTGACAAAATCCATCATGGATTTATGATAAAAACCCTACAAAAAATTGAAGTAGATGGTGTCTACCTCAATCTGATAAAAATCATCTATGGAAAACCAACAGCCAATATCATACTAAATGGTCAAAAACTGAAATCCTTCACACTAAAATCAGGAAAAAGACAAGGATGTCCACTATCACCACTCTTGTTCAATATAGTTCTAGAAATATTAGCCATGGCAATTAGACAAGAGAAAGAAATAAAAGGAATAAATATAGGAAATGAAGAAGTCAAATTGTCATTATTTGCAGATGACATGATACTCTATATAGAAGACCCCAAGAACTCCACCAAAAGTCTTCTAGACTTAATAACCAAATTCGGTCAAGTAGCTGGTTACAAGGTCAACACACAAAAATCAATAGCTTTCCTCTACACCAATGACAGACTCACTGAGAGGGAAATAGGGCAAATAATTCCTTTCACAATAGTGTCCAAAAAACAGAAATACCTAGGAATCAACTAACAAAAGAAATCAAAGACCTCTTCTCAGAAAACTATGGCACTCTGAAAAGAGAGATTGAAGATGATATCAGGAAATGGACAGACATCCCCTGCTCCTGGGTAGGAAGGATTAATATAGTGAAAATGGCCATACTTCCAAAACTGCTATCTAGATTCAATGCAAATCCAATTGAGATCCCAGCAGCATACTTCTCACACCTTGAGAAAACAATCCACAAATTCATTTGGAACAAGAAGAGACCCAGAATAGGAAAAGCAATTCTAGGTAACAGAGACATGGCAGAGGGTATCATAATCCTCAACCTGCAACTATACTACAAAGCTACTATGATGAAAACAGCATGGTACTGGCAAAGAAACAGGCCTGAGGACCAGTGGAACAGATTAGAAGATGCAGAAACAATGCCAGATACATTCAGCCATCTCATCTTCAATAAAGGAGCCAATCACCCTCACTGGAAGAAAGATAGCCTCTTTAATAAATGGTGATGGAAAAATTGGGTTTCAACTTGCCAAAGATTAAAACTAGACCTATTTCTCTCACCATGCACTAAACTAAAATTGAAATTAATTAAAGATCTAAATATTAAAATAGAAACTCTGAACCAGTTGGAATAGAGGTTAGGTACAACTCTTGAAGACATTAGTGCAGGAAAAGATTTTCTGAAGAAAACTTCAGTTGCCCATGAACTAGCACAAACAATCAACAAATGGGATCTCTTCTTATTAAAAAGCTTCTGCACTGCAAGAGAAACCACCAGCAGTGTGAAGATACAACCCACAATGTGGGGAAAAATCTTCACTTGCTCTTCCTCAGACAAAGGTCTACTATCTCGAATCTTTAAAGAACTTAACAAGATCAGACCTCCCAAATTTAAAGACCCAATCTGAAAATGGGCATCTGAAATGAACAGACATTTCTCAGACAAAGAAGTAGAAATAGCAAATAAATACATGAAAAAATGTTCAAAATCACTGTTCATTCGAGAGATGCAAATGAAAACAATGCTGAGATTCCACCTCACTCCAGAAAGAATGGCTGCTATCATGAAATCAACCAATAACAAATGCTGGCAAGGCTGTGGGGAAAGAGGAACCCTGCTCCACTGCTGGTGGGAGTTTATACTGGTGCAAGCTCTGTGGAAATCAGTATGGAGATACCTCAAAGAACTAGGACTGGAAGTCCCGTTTGACCCCGCTATTCCACTGCTGGGGATCTTCCTGAAAGAATTAAAAGAATCATACCACAGTGATATATGTGCACCCATGTTCATAGCAGCACAGTTTGTGATAGCTAAAACTTGGAAACAGCCCAAATGCCCATCAACTGGAGACTGGATAAAGAAAATGTGCGTTTTTTTTTTTATAAAATAGAGTACTACTCAGCCATAAAATATGAGAAATTAGAGACATTTGTAGCTAAGTGGGTGCACATTGAGGTGATACTTTTAAGTGAAATAAATAGGACACACATGTATAAATACCAAATAGTTTCTTTGGTGTGAGAAACTGAAAGTGTAAAGAAGGACTAAAATGTATAATAGGTAATGTGAAATAGGAAGAAAAGGGACAAAGGGGAAGGAAGTGGGAGGGCTAGGGGAAAGGATAGAAGGGAATGGGATTAATATGAGAAAATAGAAAAATAGGAACAAAATCTTTGTAAATAGGAAGGAATGGAGGGGTTGAAGTGAGGGCTGGGCAAGGATGAAAAATAAGAACCAAGAGAGACTATGTAAAGGTGCAAATTTCCAATGATGAATGTCATTATGTTGTATACCTAAAATGTACCAATGATTAGAATGAATAATTGATAACACAAAATAGGAAGAAAAGGTCCAAAGGGTTAGCAGTAGTGGGAGGGGCAGGGGAAAGGAAAGAAGGGAAAGGAAAAATGCTGAGAAATGGAAAAAATGGAAATAAAGTCTTTGTAAATAGGGAAGGGTAGAGGGGGTGAAGGGAGGGCTAGGAATGGGGAAAAAGTAAGAACCAAGATGCTTTATATAAAGGTACAATTCCCAATGAGAAATGTAATTGTGTTGTATACCTACAATGTACCAATAAAATAATTTAACAGAAACAATAATAACATAAAAGTAGGTGTTTCAATTGTTGAATAAATTTAATGTTATAGATTTTAGAGTTTACAGTAAGGCAGAAATCACTTGATTTGTTAACAAATGAAATTTTTACTTTTAATCGGGATTTAATTCTTTTAATCCCAAATTTCAAATATGGGGTAGATATGGATGAAATGATGAAGTTAAGATTATCTGAGCTCTGAGCTTTCGTTGGTGCAGCTGATGCTCTTCTTATTTGTATTTTTCCAGCTGTATCACACTCTGGGAAACCCTATGCAGTGCAGTATTAAAAGAGGATAATCCTAAACCTCTGTGAGGAGATTAGACTCTGTAGTATTTTTAACTATAAAAATACTTGACTAAGTACTCTTCTTGTTACATTAACATATGATCAATACCATAAAAATAAGCAATTGATGCACTGGAGTTCAAACAAGGGACAAATAAGAGATGAAGGCACAATGTATTTTTTATTTCTGATTATTCAATAAATGGAGCTTTTCCCACTCCATCTGTATAATTAGATTTCAACTCAGTAAAGCAAGTATGGAAGATGAGTAGTAGTAGGTATAAGAGGGAAGATGAATGAGGCCAGTTGAGGAATGCAACAGTAGTCTTTGCTTAGCTACAGTAACTGACAAGGAGAGCTCGAGAAACCATGGGTGCCTGAAAAGATAATTGTTGGAGAATAATATAAATAAAGATATCTTTTTATTAATTTTCATCTGTGCTAGAAAATACTCAAATATCTAACCATTTTCATAAATGATTTTGTGTGATTGGCTATTTCCATTTTCTCATTTATTTTTTTCAAATACTGTGATTCTCAACCTCACTTCATCCAAGTTACTCTTACAGTCTGGATAGCTATAAAAATGACATAATCACTATAGTATTTGTATAGTAGTGATTTTGTCCTTACTTGCAGAAGACAATAAATGTATAGCTTGTTTTTGTTCCAAAGGATAAATAGGCAACTAAAAAAAGGCAATTTTTGTTCTACTCACTTTGATTCTGAAGAAAACAGTTGAAAGGCATCCAGAATAAAACGGTGTCCTTTTAACACTTCAGACTGACATCTTCTGGAAGATGTAATAAACACCTAAAAACAACTGTGAAAACTTGTACTATTTAGTTTATTGAAAACAAATAAATACATACAAACAAAACAGAAGAAATTGATATGCATTATGTGAAAAATAACTAGCTTTCTTTTTCATGTGCGGTCTTAAAGACAATAAATTTTCATAATTATCCTGATGTTCATTATATTCTATGCATTGTAGAAACAGTTCTTTGTACATGAATCTATAGATATAAAGGGAATTGCTTTGCTAAGTTATGAAATCTAGAAGTTTGTTTGGAAAGATGTGTTTTGGATGGAAGTATTAAAACACATGTATTTTTTTAATCTGCCAATGATTCAATCATGTCATATTCTAGATTATCTTAAACCCATCATGCATCCTCCCTGAACAAAATTGAAGCCATATATATAGGACAGAGTAGAAACCTAAGAAGAGTTTGCTTATCAGTACAAAGAAATTATCCCTCCTATAAATTGAAAATGACTTTCAAAGAAGAAAGAAAGATCACTCATGGTCGTGTTTGAGTAAATTTAAACTTACCTTCTTTTGCCTATGTACAGTACAAACTCTGTCCATACACCCAGGCATAGTTCATCTCCTCTTTAAACTGGACTGGGCATTTAATAGCCCTTCTGTTTTAAAGAAGGAGAGAAATATCTGATCTAATCTTTAATGTTCACAGCTGCAGCAAGTGAGCTGCAGAGAAGCTGAGTGACCTGCTGGGACTTCCCTGGTTAATTCACCAGTACAGTAGCTGTAGATTATTGAATCAGTGTCTGCTTTTAAGAAAAACTACCTATAATTTCATTTTCAAGAAACAAAAGAAATGTTGTCACCAAATTGTTTTCGGCCTTGTTATTGAACCAACAGTTATTTCTGTTGGATTTTTTGCTGTCAATAGGAATAGATTTAAAGCAAACTTGAAAAGGTTCAACCTCTTAGTGAGTGAAGAAAACTCATACCAAACCTACCTTGGAAAAGGGGAAAGAGAAATAAGGATAAGATTCACATAGACTAAAGAGATTCCATTGAATTGCTCAGAAAGTAGTTTATCAGCTAAACATTAAGTGGAAGACATTGAAATCACTACAAATAATGATTTCTGTGTCTAAATCCTTACTTGAGTTTATGAAACTTCCATTTGAGACAGAATAGTAAAATGAGATGTTCCTGTTAGAACAATCTATGATCTGTCATAAGTATTGGGATGGGTGAAAGCAGTTAGCAATTGATTTATTTTAATTATGAAAACACAATTTTGAAAGATCACAAGTTACAAGCAAAAAAAATCAGTAAGATTATTTTAATGTCATTTCTAATGATGCATTGTATTTTTAAAATGAAATGTAAATAACAAACTAAAAGCAAATGAGATAACATTTTTAGATTATATTCTGCATTCCATTTTATTTATAGTTGAAGAAAAATGTAATCACTAGCTAAATTATATTTGTGATTTTTATGCGATCTCCGTATCTGTTTAACACATAGAGACTATCATAAAAAGAAAATCAAAACAATGATTCCATTGACATTTTAGATAAATAATGACAACTCAGTATATAGAGACCTGAACATTTCTTTTCAGGTCATATTCTAGATTTAGTACAACTGAACCCCTGAGTCTTGAGAATATCACAATATTGATTAATGTGCATGTTTCCCCAGTCACTAGACTCAGAAATAAGACATCAGTCAAAACTAAGGCTAGATCAGGATTAGCGGTGTTAGCCACTTGAAGACATAGTAGCTCAGTTCCACCAGTGCAAACTGAATCTTTCTTTCATGCTCTGTTTCTTTTCTTTTCCCTTTCTTTCCTCTTTCTCTCTCTCTTCTCTCTCTCTCTTTCCCTTCCTCTCTCTCTCATTTCCACCCTTCTTCCCTCTCTCCCTCCTTTTCTGACAAACATCTAATCCTCCAATGACAATATTCCAAAAAATAGTGTCCAAACTATGATATTCACAACATTTCACTTCCTCCCTAAGAAGGCTTAGGTTCCGGGGTATTGTTTAATTACTAGTGCATTACTTGATTGTATTATACTCAACTTATTATAGCTTTACAGTGAAATCTTGAATGTATTATTTTTAAAAGAACTCAGTGTTCCACTAACTTTGGCTCCATTAAAAGTATGCAAAAACTAAGTACAAATAAGATGTATTTTCCTCAGAGATCTTTACCTTGAGCAGAGCAGTGAAAACACTCATTTCTGGTCCCCACGGAGTTCACTGGCACCTCCAAGGCCAATAGCTAGGCTCCTCTGAAATCAGTGGGGAGCACTTCTAAGGGCTCTGTGTATTGTGAGTCTGTGTGAGAATTTATCTCAGGCTATGGTTGGAGTAACAGATAGCTTCCACAACTCCAAGTGATCTAAGAGACAAAACAAGGAGAGAAGAAAGGCAGAAGGAGAGAGAGAGAGAGAGAGAGAGAGAGAGAGAGAGAGAGAGCATAGCATCACTTCAGCTCATTTTATTTTTTTCAAGCATGTCACACACACTCTCTTGTGCTACAATGGGAACGGATATGGACTCCACCTCGTTATGAACAGGTGAAAGGTACTGAAAGAATGTGAGAATGAGGAAAGAAAAATAATATTGTAGTCATTTAGGGGACACTATAACTTATCACATTCTGCCTTCTGACCACCACCATTCATATTTTCTTTTGAACATGCAAAATACTTTGCTTCTCCACAGGCTTCCCAACATTTTATACTATTGTTGCTCAGTGTCAAGATCTAATAATCTAGCTCAGATGCTGAGGTATGGATAAAGCTCTCACATTTGATCCCTTGAGTACAGCTTCTACTATTCTCAAAGATTTTGGGGGGAGAGGGGGTACTGGGAATTGAACTCAGGGCCTTGCACTTGCCAGGCAGGTACTATACCACTGAGCTACACGCTGGCACTCAAAGATGCTGTTATAAGCTTAATTGTGTCTGACTGAGGCACCTATGTCGAAATTCCTTGAAATACAATTATATTTGGAGGAAAAGCCTTCAAGGAGGTGTGTTGATCAGCTTTTTATCACTGGGAAGCAACACCTGATGCCCACACTTTAAAGGAGCAAAAGCTTATTTGGCTCACAGTTTCCCAAGTTTCAGTCCAAGGTCAAGTGGCTACAAGGCAGAAACATCAAGGTGGCCGGTCATGGAAAAGCAAAGCTGCTTCATTTCTAGTAGCTAGAAAGCAGAGCGGTAGTACTGCCGCAGAGAGGAAGAAGCCAGAGACCAGACACAGTACCCAAGGTCAAATCTCCACCCAGACACACCCAGGAGTGTGCTATGGTAATGCTTTTGGGAGGAGCTCACAAGCCAATCAAGCTGATAATCCAGTTGAACTGTCACAGGAGGCGATCAGATTTTAAAGAGGCCAGTAGAGTAGACTGTGATCCAATATGACTATAATCTTATTGAAAAGAAGATAGGGAAGAGCCATTGGTGATGTGAGAGCAAAGGAAAAGTGCAGTGCCAGGGCTAGGTGGCCATCTGCAAGACAAGAGAGGCCTCAGGGGAAGCTAGGCCTGCCTTTGACACCTTGATCTCAGTCTTCAGCCTCTAGGACTCTGAGACAATACATTTCTGTGTTTTTAGCCACCTTCTTTGTGGTGCTTTACTTTAAAAGCATTAGCAAACCACTGCAGGTTTGAGTTAAAGAGACAAGTTAGCCTCTCTTCCTCCCTGCCCGTTTTATATTGGTCAGGCAAGAACACAATAACTAAAATATAATTTCTTATTTGAGAAGAAGGAATGCTGGAGGCACACAGTGTAACTGTCCCATAGAGTTTTGAGGCCAGAAAGGTATAGGTCTGTTCTTTGATTAGTGCTTACTTAGTTCCAGTGATTGGAAGGGGCCCACTTAGCTCCTGACTCTGCCCTCTAAGATTCTGGCTCTAAGATTTTCACTCTTGTTTTCTGCAATCATCAGCCTAACCTCAGGTCTTAGCGCTCCACTTTGAATAATGTTTTTAGTGTTCTTTATCTGGAAAGCTAAAATATTTATTTTTGACTTGGAGAAATTTGGTATATGTATATACAATATATAATATATATATATATATATAAGTCAACCTCTTTCATTACATCCATTTCTACTTGATTCTTATTATTTTCTAATTACTTTATAAAGATCAGAAAGATCTGAAAGACTGCAATAACTGAACGTTTATTTAATTTTCTTTAAGTGTCATAAATTTTACTCTTTAGAATTTCAGTATTATGCTATGGTACATATTTACCCCTGTATACGTAAAAGTTCTTAGTCTAAAATAATGAGTTTTGCTTTAATTTGGGGGCTTTTTCTGGATATTTTCAACCTCATTTTAATTTTGTATGCTTTGAAATGGTGTATTTTTAATTGATTCTATAATTTAGTATAACAAATTTTCAGAAAAACTAGTATTTTAATCTACAGATTCTCACTTCCTCTTTTTAATCTCTTTTTACTTTTTTATTTTCCTGTGTCTACACATCCTGTGCATTGGTGTTTAATTCTGACTGCTAGATGGAGTCACATCTCGTATGTGCTTGCTTTTCCTAAGTTGTTTTCCTACAGTCACATGTGATTCTCTGAGGAGGTGCATTCTGTACTGTAGTCTTTTTAAGTGATATTTGTGGGTGTTGGTGATCATTGCCTAGTTCTGCTGTTCAATGTGGAGTCAAATGTTGCTATTTGAACATACTCTAGAACGCATTCTGCTATTTCTTCTATGGTTTTCACGTATTAGCTGGGCTAAGGGTTTCTGGCCTTAAATGTATATTTTTAATGCAAAACCAGCAAAGGCCCACAAAACTGGGATAAATTGGCTCCTTTGATGGAAAACATCCACATGTACAATGTCTCTTCATTCACCATTTGGCTAGGCAAATGTAGTTTGTACGGAAAGACACAAAAAGACAAAATATTTTTTAATAGAAATGTTGAATCCTACTCTTGAAGGATACTGGAGAATTAATTTTTATTAACAGTGTATTGGGCTGAGGTTGTAGCTCAGCTGTGCAATGCCTGCCCAGCAAATGTGAGGCACTGGATTCAATTCCTGGTACCAAAAAAGAAAAAGGGAAAAAAAGAGAATAGTGTGATTATCTCACCTGACTAATACACTTTCTTTTTTAAAAAAAATGTGGCTCCTCTTATCCATGTTTTCACTTTCCATGATTTCAGTTTCCTATAGTCAACTATATTCCAGAAACATCAAACACAAAACTTCAGAAATAAATAAAACTCCTAAATTTTAAATTACATGCTATTCTGGGAAGCATGATGAAGTCTCACCTTGTGGTACAGTCTCTCCCAGGAGGTGAATCATCCCTGTTTCCGGAGCATTCCCACAGTGTGTACCAGTGCCTGCTGGTCACTTAGTGGCCATCTCAGAAATCATATCTTCTGCGACATCACTGTGTTCATATTCGAGTAACCTTTATTTTAAATAATAATGGTCCAAATCATAAGAGCAGCGATGTTGGTATTTCAGTTATGCCAAAGAGGAGCCATAAAGTGCTTTCTTTAAGCACAAGAGCACAGCAAGGCATTTCAAGAACAAGGAGCAGAGAGAAAATATTCATATAATGTTTATTGTGGTACATTGTTGTAATTGTTCCATCTTATCATTTATACTTGTTAATCTCTAACTTATAATTTAAAGTTTATCATAGGTATGTATAACTATAAAACAACAGTATACACAGGATTTGCTACTGTCCATGGTTTCAGAAATCCACCGGTGGGCTTGGAAAATATCTCCCACAGATAACAAGGGACTTCATAGAGTATTTAGTTTGATTACATATAATTTAATAGTGGGCATTTTTAAATAACATTCAATGAGCTCTCTTTGGTATAAATAAGCTAACTAGTAATAGCACCATGAAACATAGACTCTGCAGTAACAAACTGGAAGGGAAACTCAAAACAAATGACAAGAAGTTCAATAGTGTTAAAACCAAATTACTATCCAATTTAAAGAGATATGAAGTGTTGTAAACAGCTGAAAGTTCTCTTATTTAGTACCACATTATCACTGGCATGAAAAAAGCTGGAGAATAAACTGGTTGATTAAGGAGATTCCTAAAAACTTGATCACTAAAGTTGTATCTTTCCTAAAATAGGCAAATAGTTGCTTAATGATATTTGGTTATGGCAAATGCCACTGAATCTTTACTGAATTGAAAAAAAAAAGAGTTAGAAACAAATGCTGAGAACCTCTGTTAAAAGTGCTATGATGCTTATAGAAGGTCAGATAGAAGAATATGTTTTGCCAGTGAGGAGATTTTAATGCTATATTGGTTTGGATATTGAAAAGAGGATATCTTTAGGTATAATAAAATAGTATACAATTCTATGTTGAATGTATAGTAAGCCTGCAAATATACAGAATTTCCTGCTTTTCCATGATGGTCAGCTATGTGCCCACCTCCAACACATTCCTTCAGATAAAGCACCCAACATGAAAATTAGTGAGTGTACCATAATATTTGTTGCAGTTGTAATCACTGAGCTTCATTAGTCTTCAAAAAGCCAAGAATTATACATTAGTAGATTGTAATGCCTGAATATATCATACTAATATTACTCTAAAGCCTATTTTTCTCAAACTATTTATACGCCATCATCCCTCCATATCCACAGGGGATTTATTAGTTTCAGGACCCATCCTTCCACACAAATACCAAGTGCATGCCCATGTAGCTTATATAAACTGATATAGTTTTTGCATATAAATTATGCACATTCTACTGTACACTTTAAATCACTGCTTGATTTCTTATATTACCTAATACAATGTAAATGCTCTGCAAATAATCATAACATTATTTAAGGAATAATGACCAAAAACATCTGCATATATTCAATATACTCACTAATTTTAAAAAATATTTTGATCTGCAGTTGTTTGTATCCATGGCTCCAGAACCTATGGACCCAGTGGGCAGACTGTATTCCTAAATTTCAAAGAATTCTTCTTTTCCAATTTATGCAGAAGTCATTTTAAGGTATGGTTTCTTCCTAAGATATTACTTATCCTGGTGAAAAGTTACACTTCTAGAGAATTTGATTAACCCATATTGTTTTGTGTGTTCCTGTCTTTTTTTTTTTTTTGCTTAAATTCTTTTTTTTTTGGTACATTTTAGGTATATAATATGTTTACATTTATCATTCAGTGCTTGTACCTGTACATGATGCATCTTGGTTCTTATTTTTTCCCCATTACCTGGCCTCCCTTCACCCCTTCCACCCTTCCCTATTTACAAAGACTTTGTTTCCATTTTTTCCTTTTTTCATAAGATTTCCTTTTCCCTTCCCCTCCTACTTCCCCTACCCCTTTGGACCTTTTCTTCTTATTTCAAATTATCAATTATTCATTTTAATCATTTTAATCCTTATTTACACTTTCAGTTTCTCACACTAGAGAAACTATTCAGTATTTACATGTGTGTCCTATTTATTTCACTTAAGAGTATGGCCTCAATATGCATCCATTTAGCTATAAATGACTCTAGTTTCTCTTTCTTTATGGCTGAGTAGTACTCCATTTTATAAAAAACCACATCTTCTTTATCCAGTTTCCAGTTGATGGGCACTTGGGGTATTTCCAAGCTTTAGCTATTACAAAATGTGCTGCTATAAACATGGGTGCACATATATTACTGTGGTATGATTCTTTTACTTCTTTTGGGAAGATACCCAGCAGGGGAATAGCTGGGCCAAATGGGACCCCTAGTCCTATTTATCAGTACCAAGTAAAGATGTTGAAAATTTTTGTAAACGTTTTTATGCATCAGTTATTGCCCAATATGTTTTCAACCTGAAGGACAAAACAAACAAACACAATGACTTTTTCTTATTTTTATTTTCTTTCTGTTCTATCTGTAGAAAGAAACTGATATTTTCTCATTTTGCTTTACTAGTAAGATTAGTAAGATTGAATCATGTACCCAGAAAAATTTTATCTAAAACAGGTTTAAGGATTTTATTGCTAAGCACATCACCTTACATATTGTGAAACTAAGATCCCAAATGATAGACTTGTCAAATTAACTGTTAAGAGTAAATAAAAGTAGATAATTAGCTTAAGACTAGAAAGTAATTTACAAAACAGAGTTGGACTAATGTGTCCCTGTTTTAATTGAATTTCTAGGAAGGCAACTTTTACTGCTTTCTTAATATTCTGAGCACCCCTACAGAGAAGAGAGGCGCCTGCCTAGGATCACAGCTATTCAAAACACCCCAAATCCTACTGATTGCATTTATTCTTTCTATTTGTATAAATGCCCACAACCCAAAATAAGGTAGCTATCAAACATATTTTCAGACACAGTAGACATTCTCTTGCCTACCCTCACAATATTTATACTTCTAAGAAAACCTGTGATAAGAGCAGGCCTTTTAACATCATCCTTATAGAATGGTGCACTGCAAATAGGCAGGAATATTTCAATTCTTTTATTATTCCAAGAAAGGAAAACTCATCAATATCCTGAAAAGTAAGAATGTTACTTTGATAAGTAATTTATCTCAATATTTTATTCTAATGAAATATGATAAGCTAGTTTGGGCTTTATGTAGTATGAACTACAAGTCATACCCTGAACGAGTGTATGAGTGCATAGCCAGTCTCTTGTGTGTGCCTGTGTGTATGAGCTTGCCTGAGATCTTTGACCCTGCTGTATAATAATACACTGAGTCCAGAAACAATCACTTTTCACTTATACAAGGTCAAGTTCAACCACAAAAGCTATATGCAGTAGAGTAACAGGAATGATCTTTAAATAGAATGGTAAACAGATGAATAATTAGTAAACGAAGACTGGATGCCATCTGGGTACGCAGGATGATGGATATATTTTTCAACCACAAATCACATGCTTCTAGTGTTTGGTATTTTTACTGGTCTCAGAAGAAACCTATAATGCTTCAGAAGTACTGACTGAGAGCATGTACTGGGCTCCCTGGTGAGGAAAACATATGAGCCCTCAGCAGGGAGTCTGCTTATCCAGCAAGGGCAGTCCAATAACTGCTCTCTGGGTATTCTCCAGAGCAGGGCTCTGCCTTTCAGAAAGCTGGTCCTTATACATCTCTGAAAGCTTAGCCTGCCTTCTCTGCCTTCCTGGTGAGGTAATATTCAGTTCGCTTTCATTAGTTATTATTAAAGAAGGCTTTGACTTTCCCCCCTCAAAGCTTTAAAAGTTACAGACAAAAAAAAAAAAAAATTACAGACAATTCTTTATCTCCGGAGCAAACAGTCACAGATATACATTTTACTAAAAATTGTTATTGATTCTTCCCAAACTAAACAGTGGCTGAGCTACGTTTACATTAAATTCCATCAAAACTATTGGCAATATCATCACACCATGCCTGGAATACTCAATAGAATATTAGTGATGATATTTTCATACAAAGTTCAGGCTAGTTATTTATTTCTTTACTGGATTGAGATCATATTTTCCATACTTTGTATCAGTAACAAATTTTGCCTGTAGCAGCTCAACCCAGGAATAAGCTGTGATATTTGTGGTTTAGAGGCAAAATGTCCCCCAAAAGGCTCATATATTTAGAGGTGGAAATGTTTCAAGGTGATGGGTCCGTGGGGGTCTTAATCCACTGGTTCGTTCAGAGCTGACTGTGCTGTTACCAGGTGGGGCCCATTTGAAAAAGGCAGATAACAGGGGGGTGGGGGGTGACTTGGAAGGAGTCATACCTGCATCATTCTCCTCTACTCTCTTTCTGCTTCTTGTATGCCATGGAAAGAGCTGAGGTTCTCTACCCAGGTCATTCTACCATGCTCTTTCTGCCTTGGAGTCAGCTGAATATGAATTGAAATCTCTAAAAACTGTGAGCCAAAATAAACTTCTCCTCCTTTAAGTTGTGGATATTGATTATTTTGTCCCAGCAGTGGGAAAGTGACTAAGACAGATTTTGGTATCAGAGAAGTGAAATTGTTGCTGTGACTGTATCTGACCATGTGATTTAGAAGTCTTGGGAACTTAGCTGCAGTGGAGTTTTTTTCACCCATTAAGTTTATTGATGCATTTTAGTTATACAATTCAGTTACATTCATCATTGGGAAGAGTTTTTAAAAACTTGGAGAAACAGACTGGAGAAATTTTAGAATGTTGTGAGCTGGTCTTGACATATGATACTGTTCAGAATTCAGAAGATCAAACTATTCATAAGAATGTGGACAGTAAACTCCAGGCTTGGGAGGTTTCAACTGGGACCAAGAACTCCATTGGCAATTAGACTAAAGACCATTTTTTTCTGCATTTTGTTCATGTCTTGAGATTTTTCTGGGCAACTGAGATTAAGGGTGATAGACTAAATCTTTTGGTGGAGAAAATTTCCAGGCATCTCAATGTTTTGATTGTGTGCTGGCTACTTTTACCCAGATTTACAGTGAGAATCAACACTAAACCTTAGAGTCAAAAACATATAAAACATTTCCAGTTATGTTAGAAAGAAAACACCTGTAACATCGGGGCAAACTGGAGAATCGTTAGTACGAAGATTAGCATCGACACGTTCCTGTCAGTTTGGACCACCAGTGGTATATTCATGACTGTCACATTGGGTGGCTTATACTAGCCAATGAGACTTTCCCATGCCACCCAATGGGATGGTCAGGCACATACTATGGGATGAAACATAAGAAACATGGCCTTGTCATGAACATGTTAAAGTCTAGTACTTCGCATCAGAACAAGAGGAAAGATGGCTTGAAGGCATCTCACAAATCAGCAAGACATACCCTTTGCAAGCTCAAGCATACAAAACTGTAAAGTTGTCATTTGACAAGACAGCCACAGGATGCCCTGCTCATTATGGACTACAGAGAAAACCTCCCCCCCCCCCCCCCCGTTCAGCCATCTGAGCACTCAAGGAGGCTTGATTTTTGCTCAAGCAAGAACCAGACCTTGGCGTCATCCGCGTGATGCTGGTTTCATAGGCATACAGAGTGCGTGGGTTACAGGGCCATGGAAGCCTCTGGCCCAGTGTCAGGAGACAGTGTCCCTTAGATAAGACAGTGGTGTGTGAAACTGCAAGGATGAAGGTGAAAGAGCACTGCAGACTCGAGAAAGTTGGGGATGCCAGGAATGTGGAACCTGTGCTGCTGTAAGCTTCAGGCAGTGAGCAGAACCAACCCAAAAGAGAGTCCATGAGAACTGCAGTGAAGATCGCTGTAGGGAAGGGGCTGCTCAAGGGCTTTGAAGTTTACATCTCACCACGAATTGCCTCAAGCTGGTGCTGGACATGGAATACGGGATTTGATGTTTGCCCTGCTGAATTACTTTCTTGCTTTGGTCCATTCCTTTCTATCCCTCTCTTCCTTCTTTCTGGAATGTGAATGTTTGCCCCATGCCATTGTAACTTTCTTTTTGGTTTTTTACTGGCACTCACCGCTAAAAATTCGCTTTGAGGATCAGAAGATGCTTTGAGTTGGACTTTTCAGCACTGAGGAAACTGTTAAAAAACTTTGGTTACTCTTGGATATGGACTAAAGGCACTTTGCATCCTTGGGGTCCAGGAAAGACTGTTTTGGTTCAGATCTAACATATCCCCATAAAGGTTCATGTGTTTAGAATTAGAAGCTTTGGAAAATGATGTGATCATAAGGTTGCTAGACTCACCCTAAGTTCAGAACTGAATGACCTGTTAGGTGATGAGGCCTGGTTAGAAGAGGTGAGTCATGGTGGTGTGACTTGGAAGAACGGATTCTTCCCAGCTCCTCCTTTATCTGTCTATTTCCTGGCTGCTGTGATGTGAGAAGCTTTCCTGTTTTCTGCCCTTTCATCATGCCATTTCTTCCTTGGATCCGAGACAATGGGCTAGAGCCATGGGCCAAAATAAACTTTTTCTCCTTTAAATTACGGGTGTCAGGTATTTTGTCCCAGTGAGGAGAAAGTGACTTATATACCTGGTAACCTAGGGGCAACACTTGTAAACTGAGAATTGACATTACTACCTCTTCTAGTATATTGGTTTTCTATTGATGTGTAACAGATTACCACAAACTTAATGGCTTAAAACAGCCTGCATTATTATCTTATAGCCAATCCAGAGCCCTGGAATGGCTTAACTGGACCTGCAGCTCAGTATAACTCAAAGCTACAATGAACTTTTCCTTCCAAGCTCACATGGAGTTGGAAGAATTCAGTTTCTTTCAGTTGTAAGACCAACATCCCCATTTTCTTGCCAACAAAATTTATTAACAAAAGTGAAGTTGTTTATAATTGGAACACCACTTTGAAGAGAAAGCTTCCTAAAAGTAAAGAACACAGAACATATACTTAGATATATGAGTTAAGTGTTCTTAAAATATCCTGACCTTAAGAAGCATATATTATTTCAGAAAAGGACATCTGAGGTTTGAAAGTTCTGGAAGAAGAATTTAAGTGCAAGTCAATTTACTTTCAATTCTTTCATTATTTCCCTGCAATCATGCTGCTTCAAGGGGAATTTTAGTTCAAAGATTTAATTTAACAAATAGTAAAGGGCCTGTGATTTAGCTCAGTGGTTTCATCGCCTGCTGTGCAAGCACAAGGACCCAAGTTCCATCCCTGGTAAGTAAAAAAAACAAAAAGCAAACAAAAGAAATGGAGAAGTGGAGAAGAATATAGGCCAAGTAGCCAGGTAGTAAAACATTTAGGATTAAAGGACTGATATTTTCTCATAGTCACTTATTGATTTTATTATTAATTAGATTGCCAACTCCAATCTAAATGGTAAGCTTATAGCACTAATTCATGGTAAATCATAACTAGATAACATCTCCTGAAAAAGTAAAAATGAGCTCCTCATGCTGTATTACTGTCACCTAAATTTGAGAATTGTATTAATAACATTGCTTTGAATATCACTTTTTTATTTATGTACTTTACATGTTCATTTTGTTTACTATAAAAAAGTTACACAAAAGATAAAATTTACAAATGTTTTCAGGTTCCCCAAAATATTTTGCTTCAGCCTTAACTTATGAATAATTGGTTAGGAAACATTTGGTTCGAGAAATTTGAAAGCGTTGCTGCAATATCTTTTAGTGTCAATTACTATTGATGAGAAATTTGATGACCACATGTTTTAAAGTAAGAATTAATTGTGGGACTTAATCCAAGTCAGTGGCTTTCCTATGGTATAAAATTAAAGAGGGCTTCATTTTAGGGTTGCAATAGCCTCGTTTGCTGCCTCAAGTGTCCCAAGAGTAAACTTAATCTGTTCATTAAAAAAAGTTTATTATTTATCTGGTGTTTACCACAACTTTTAGAGTGCCTTGATTCCACCCTGCAGTCTAAAACCCTGGGCATTACAGGTTTTTCTGAGCTCAGAGACCCTTCCAATTGGAGGAGAGTCAATTCATACCACTCCATGCAACCTTGTCAGTTTGTCCTGGGATTTGGACTTTCCTGCTGTCAAAATTCTTCCACTTCTTTTTTGTTTCTGCCCTTAAACATTTGGAATGATTCTTGCACTACTGATTAACCCATTCATGTGCTGAGTTATTTCTTCTATACATTTATGCCATTGAATTCTATAGAAGGTTAGAGGTTAAATGTTTTCCCAGTTCACTATTGTGATGACACCCACCTTGACCCATTTAAGCAAAACCTTTTGGTTTAGATTCCCAGAGAAGGAGTTGAACAGCAGGATACAGAAATACAGCAGGCCTCTGTTAATCTGGGGCTTTGCATTTCCCTTTACTATTTCTAATGGAGAAGTAGAAATCGGAATGAACACACAGTGCTGATATGGATAAAACTGGGGATTGACAGTGCAAAGGAAGTGTTCGATATTACTATGAAAATTAATCACAGTAAACTTGAGGTAATAATTCTAAATAATTCTAAGTGAAATAAAGCAGACCTAGCAGGTTAAATATCACATGGTTTCTCTCATACGAGACGACCCAAATCTAAATACTTTAAAGAGAAAAATAAAAGAGAGGTGACAGGTCACAGGGAGTTTGACTTTGTGGAGATGAGAAGGAGTACTGGGAAGTGGAGGGAGATGAGTAGGAGGAGAGGAGGAGGGGAAGTAAAGAGAATGAAGACGCGGTACATGGACGCATTCGTTATGTATCTTTAAAATACACTCACGAAAGTGAATGACAGTATCATGTTGGGAAAATGTTCTAGGCTTTGTCTCAGCCTCTTATTGTTGCTGTTAGGAAATACCTGAGACTGAGTAACTTATAAAATACAGAGGCTGGGAAGTTTCACAGGAAGGCACTGGCATCTGGTGTCTTCTCGCTGCATCCTCACACGATGGGATGTGGAAAGGCAAAAAAATGCAAAGATTTTCTCTGCTAAATCCCTATTTCCACTCACAGACAGGGGACCTTTTCAATCACCTCTGAAAGGCCTCATTTGTTAATGCCATTATATAAGTCATCATGTCTCAGTGCCCAGATTCTGGATGGCACACATTCAAGCCTCTTTGCATCTGTTTCCACATGCTCATCATGGAGCTATAAGGCACTGACATGCACTGCAGCTGTATTTGTATGATTCTGGGTTCGTTGCTGGTCCCCCCAAATTCCATGGTCTCAGCAAATTTTCATGCCCCATCTGGGCTCTCTCCAACTTTTGCTTTTCTAATCATGGTGAGCTTCACACGCTTCCTTCTTTTATCTAAATTACTAGTGGGCCCTAGTGCACAGTTTTTCCTCTCTCTGCGCAGCTTTTCTCCATGATCTGCTAAGAAGCTCCTCTTCCTTCAGGATCTGGCGTCCCGGTCTCTGTAAGACTCTTTGATGTCCCTTTCCCACATCAGTCATTCTCTACAAGCAAAGGGTTGTTCTCCACCTTCAGCTACCAGACCTGAAGGATATAGCTGTGCTTCCTCTTTGGTGCCAGAACTCTTGGGAGACAGCAGTCTCGCCCCACACCTCTGTTAGTCCCATCCTAGTTCCTGACCTGACGTCCACAAGTTAATCAGCAAATACTAAGTTAAACTGAATGGAATTGAGTGAATTAGGATGCATTCTGAGACATGCTGTATAGTCTGGCCTTATTATTATATTGAAATAATAAGAATTTTCAGAGCATCGGGCAGAGTTACGTCCCCAAGTAAGTTCAAAATTGCATTCTAATATCAATGGGGGTCCTTGGCATTTGGAATAATCACCAATGCTTTCATGACCAAGATGAATAGATTTTATAATATATTAACATCATTTTCTGGGTGGTGAGACTAGACTTGAAAGGTAAATGAGTATCTTTGATAGTGAAACAGTTTTAATGCTGTCATCTCCTCATTATCCCTGTCAGTACATTCACATTTATCTCTGTTTTTAGAATGATTTTCTTTTGTCATCTAGAATATTTTCTAGTACATCGATGATATATTAGTGGTGTGCTTTTAAGGAATACGAAGTAATTTCGTCTTAGACTACTTTAAAAAATAATGAAACGAGTCTATAAGAAAAAACTCATATGATGAACTCCAAAGCCAACTCTAAATAATTGCTGGAATGTCACTCCATTCCCCCTTAATAATCTGATAACTTGATTATGTTGACATTAAGTGTGCCTGTAATCAAGAGTTCTGTTTCTTACCTTTTTAAATGTTTTTTAGTTCCTTCTTCACTCTGAAAGTCCAAATCCCAGCTTAGCTATGTATAAGCCTTTCCAGCTACCTTTCCATAATGTGAGATCTCTTTTTAATATTTACTGAGTTCCATTGCATGGCAGGTTCCATTCAGTCTGGGTGCTAGGAATGCTGTGACGATCATCTGGAAGCAAATCTGCAGGGAGCTCATGGGCTATTTTCAGAAGCACCTTGAACTTTGTAGGAGTGAAAGTTAAAGAAACATCCAATATTTTTACCACACGAAATTGTATTCCCAGCTCATTCTAGTTTGCTTGAAAGAGAAATATGCTTATACTCCTGTGTTGTCTCAGCTCATTATGGTGTTTTTAAAAATTTCATTACCTAATGGAGGATATAGGTAAAAGTCAGGACCATATAGTTGCACATGTCCTCAGGAAACCCTGAAAGAGCATAACAGGGAATATTTCCTGTTTGCAAGTGAAACACTGAAGGACAAAACTCAATACAGTGGGATGTAAGATCTCAGAGACGAATAACACAGGACCCCTGCTTACATTGCAAGATTTCTGATGTATTTGCAGTGATTTAGGCCTTCAAAACATTGCCTCAATAACATTGAGTTCAATTTTCATAACAATTTCATTCTTTTAAGAGGTTCCTCTATGATAATAATTTGTGTAAGTTATGTAACTATAAATTACCAAATGACTTTGATGAAAGTATAAAAAAAAAGTTAATTTTGGCAGCATTGGGATTAATGATGTTATTTTTCAAGATTACAAATTCAGTCACTAAATTAAAATCTTGTGTTAAAGGAAATTACCTTTTCTGTGCAGGTATGACAGATATATAAAAAATTGACAATTTAAAAACTTGTCAAGGCTGGGGGAATTAGTTCAGTGGTTCTGCCACCTGCCTCGCATGTATGTGCAAGGTCCTGAGTTTGTTCCCCAGTACCAAAAAATAAAATAAAATTAAAAAGTAAATAAATAAAAACTTGTCAATTGACTGACAATTCTAGTTCAAACCATCAAATGTGACAATAAAATACTTTTCTGCTTGTCATTTTCATTTCCTATTGCTGCATATGAGGTCAGAAAATTTGATGTTCTTTTATCTTTCACTGTTCTAAGAGAATTACATACGGGCATTCTTCAACCTAAAACAAAATTAGCTTTGCGGATATCTATAGCCACGTCGTCACATGGCACCAGGTGAAAGTAAACTTTCCTGCTTTCCATTTGCAGAATGTCCTTTACTGTCATAACCCAAGCTGTCAACTGATTCTTTCCTTGGGTTCGTGAATGTCACAATTTCCCAAAATATAGCTTTCATTGTGCCCTGTGCTAAGTCCTCATCTGTGCTCACTGCTTTCATCACGAAACCACCCCCTGCCCCAAAGGGTCTCTCAATTCCAACATTTTTATTCTCCAGACTCCTCTGGTCACAGGCTCCACTCTGCACTCGGCTGTGTTCACCAATACATATTCGATCTCTGGCCTGGATCTGCATTCAGTATTGCTCTATGCAATCCACCTTCTGGGCCCTACTAGCTTTTCAGTGATTGGGAATTTGCTGGCTGTCCACTTTATAACACAATATAAGCCTGGCCCCTCTCCAGTTTTGGCTTCTCTGTTTTACTTGTTCCTCTGATATGATAATCTTTTATTTCTTAAAGAAGTTTACTTTAAGCCAGTCTTGCATCACTGATAGTAGTGATGTTTTTCCAACTCAAAATTATTTTGTGAATCTGTCTAAACTATGCTACTGTTTCCCCAGTGAAAATGAATGAATGCTAAATTAATTGTATGAAAGAAATTCAAGTGATCTATCAGATTCCCCTTCATCAACCTTTCAAAAAATATCCTTCAATATAATGGAAGTAAATTTTAAAGTAAAAAGCTTCAAAGTTAAAGATTAAGAAATATTATTTCAAAATAATTTTCCAGGTCTTTCTCTACTTTACATTGATTTTTCCAATCCTTGTTTCAAATTTACTCCTCTGGTTTTCTATTCTGTTATTCCTTTCATTTCTACAATGATATTTTTCTTTCCTTTCTCCACATAAACTATTATATATTTTTGTGACTATATTAATGTCAAATTAATTATCTAAATATTAGTGCTAATATATTCCTAAGGGCCAGGGGATTTAGTTCAGTGGCTCCTCACCTGCCTTGCAAGCACAAGGTCCTGAGTTCGATCCCCCATACCACACACACACACAAAATATATATATATATATATATATGTATATATATATGTATATACATATTCCTAGAAATATAAAAATTTTCATAGAACAGTTAGCATAAATAAATGGTTGATTCAATTTTTATTTTTAAAGAATGTGATAATCAACAACTCTTAGCACCTGTTAGCTATTCATACAGAAATATCAGCAACACCTATGGAAAGCCTAATGGATCATCATTACTACATGTCATTCAGAATTCTTCATCAAACTACACTGAGCAACTGTGTAACTACTTTACCAATGATATACATGTGTTAGACAACTCACCACCACTTCCAAAATATCTATAATAATGACTACAATAGTGATAGTAGTCACATGGATTGATCATCATCTACCTGATAATTCAGGATTCTATCAATATCCGGAAAATCAGTTTTTTGTACTGTATTTTTATGTCATGGGGAAAGATACAAGCCTTACCACTGTGGTATTTGTGTGTTGTCCCACAAAGTGCTGGTCATTTATCATCAAATTTTTCTTTTGATATATTTAAATAAAATGTTCTTATTTTCCTATTTAGATCCAAATGTGCTTACTGTTTCTTTTTTTTTCCTTTGGTACCAGAAATTAAACTCAGGACCTTCTGCTTGCCAGGTAGGGGTGGTGCCACTGAGATAAATCCCTGGCCTGCTTACTGTTCTTTTTTTGATATGTTTTCAAAGATTTTGGCATAGCAAATATCTGTAGAAGAGACAGCATCTTCTTCCAGAGTAAAGAGCAGGCATGTTTAATATCTAGTGTAAAAAATTCAATGGTGTTACAGTGAGTCCCTGACTTTTGAAGGAGTTCCACTTGGGGAGAATATTCATAAGTCAGATTCATTCATAAGTCAAACAAAGTGAAACTTATACACCTTTGCCACAAATATACAATCCAAAGCAAAAAAAAAAAAAAAATCAAACACACATGCAAAAGGAATGAGGAATGTCTACCATCTTTTTTCCTCTGTCCAACCTGTCAATTATTTTCACTTTTGTTCCCATAATTATTGCTTTGCACTTCTTAGCACTCCCCTATACATCACCGGTGCTTTTCCCCTTGCTTCCGGACATCCTAGGCTCTGATTGAGCCCTGTGCTTCTGTGCACTATCACACTGAACAGCAAGCACACAGAGGCACAACTGGGACAATGGCCGGCAGACATGTGAGCTACTTCCAAGATTGTTCCCATTTATGAATATTTGTAATTTGAAGTTCGTTTATGTGCAAATTTGCAACCGGGATGTTTGGAAGTCAAGAATTTGCTATACTACAGAGCAGAAGGCAAAGATGTTTTATGTCTTATGGTAGAAGCTGGAAATAAAGACGTGTGCTCTTTGTCCTACCTGAATATAAAACTTTTCTGTGTGTCTGTTTGCACAGGGGTGGGGTTAGTGTTTAGTGTGCAGCAGTGGCCCTGATGCCAAGAGACATGTGTGGGCCTTAGCACTTGCAGTATGATCTCTGTGGCTGCTGGGAGCTACCATCGAGTGTTTTTTCTTCAAAAAGCAACTCTATCCCTGAAGTTTATGGTTTAGAAAAATCATTTTAGTGTGTTTGTGTGTACGTATAATAAATAACTCTTTGTTCAGTTGTGATATGATTAGTGAAGAAGTGAGAAATTCAGAGAATTTTATGACATGAAATTTGGATTATTCAGAAATATGAAGTGACACTTGAATAAAATTGTATCCAAACCCTTTTTTCTTCTAGAACATGGCCCCCTAGTTACATGGTATTTTAAATTTAAAAAGAGCTAGCTATTTAACAGGAATTTTTGTAGGTCCAAATAGATTCATCCCCAGATACAGTTCCTTTAGAAAGAGGATATGGAGAGATTCTCATAGGTGTTTGAATAGTGGTCTACCCAATTATAGCTTTATCTTTGTGAAATTTATATCTTACTTCACTGGTGGTGTCATGCTGGAAATACAAAATTGATTACAAAGTAAAACAAGTAACCACACCCTTAATAGTATCTTCATGCTTAAAAATATATCTAAAGGAAAACTATTTCTCCTTTATTACTATTCTCAATACTTCACTTCTGACATTCAATATGACACTAAGAAATGGTGTCATTCTAACATTTTCTGATGGTAAGAAATTCTGTAATTGATGTGGACAGCAAAAGGGTGCCTTTAATTCAACTCAATTCAATCTGATACCATCTGCCTGAGGTTAGCTGCAGATTCCACCAACAGTGACTCAGTCCAAGACTCCCTCCTCCTACCTACAGGTTCAGGCTGTCAACTGAGCTTCAGACCACCTGGAGTGAATCAGAGATTCCCATACCTTCCTCCTTGCATTTGACAACTTGCTAGAACAGTTCACAGAATTCAGGAAAACAGTCTGCTTGGCAGATTACTGGTTTACCATAGAAGGATACAACTTGGAAATTGCCAGTAGGAAGAGCTTTATAGGGCAAGATATGGGGAGAGGAGTCTGGAGCTTGCATACTCCCTTTCCTGGACTTCCATGTGTTCACCACCTGCAAGCTCTCCTAAACCCTTAACTCAGGGGTTTTGGTGGAATCTCTGTTACTGGAAGATAGGATTGATTAAATCATTAGTCATTAGTGGTGACTATTTAACCTACTGCCTCCAGTTTGGTAAAACAGAGTTTGATAAAACGGGTAGGATTTAAATTAGTCATGTGATTAGTTGCACTGGTAACCAACCTCCAGACTTTGAGTCTTTTTAAAAGTCGCTGCATCACCATAAACTCAGGAATGCTTGAAAGGAGCATGTTTTGAATAACAAAAGACATTTTGTCTTTATGTCCATCTTCACTCTTACTAGTTAAGAAATTTTCAGTGCTTTAGGCACTCAACCTAGGAACATGGGACTAAATATTTCTTACATCCTAATATCACTTGCTTGCAGGTTTTTTTATTATTTGTTTTTTTTTTTTCATGCTGATGGTTTGTATGTCTTGAGAGTAACAGGAGAAGTGGATAAGGTCTACTTTAGGCTAGTAGATGCTTTTTTAAATATGAATCTATCATATATGTCAATGTAAAGTAACAATTCCTCTTTAAAAGTAATAAGAAAATAGATTATTCTGCTATAAGTAAGAGTGATCATGGCCCTGGAACATGGATTCAAGTTACCCTGAATGATACATTCCACTTTGGAAGAAGATGCATGAACTTGTATAGATGCAGATCAAAAGAAAGTCATAAATTAGTACATTTACCAGTGACATTGGTGGGGACATAAGGTTGGTACAGGCCACAGCAAAGTGGGAAAATCTTTACCATAGGTTTCAAGTGTTATAGGGTTCTCAACTTTAGGGTTGGTAGAAGCCAGACATCTACTAAATTCAGTGATATATTCTAAGAAGTTTACAAAATAGGAAATTGGAGAATATTAGGTCATATACAAAAGTTAAGGTAAATGGTTATTAAATGACTTAATACAGCACCCCAAATAATTTTGACTGCTGACCTAAAAAGTTCCATCTGTCCACAGTCATGATATTCCAGTCAGCAGGGCTAAGCAGTCCACAGTATATTTAACATAGATGCAACCTTTTCAGAGAACTTCAGTTTTGTTCCCACATCTATAGCATGCCGATTTGTGCATTAACACACAGCACCAGTGCATTCATTCCAGTACCCTTCATTATTATCTTGGTTGTAAAAAGCTTATGACGTATAATTCACTTAAATTCAGGGCCTATCCCTATGTTTGGTTTCTTTTGGTCATTGAAAATTGTTAAAAATATTTTCAAATTCATTTTGTTCAATTTCACCAGACTCAGCACTTTTAGTCAGCAAAACATTTTTTATTCTTTTCTTTCTGTAATAAACATTTAAATAATTTTGTTGAGTTGTCACCAATCATAAAAATCAGATAATAGTCATTACATGTTTTGGGAAAAAATAAATTTAAATCATACATAACTTTAAAAACAAAATCCTTTGAAGCTTTTTGCAAAACCGTAAGGATTTACTTATTATGACTACTATTACAAATGCTACATGGTATAATAATTATTTAAATAGACCTCTGAGGTAAAACAAAAGCAAACATAGAACAAAATGTGGTCTGATGAGTTTACTTTCATATTTGTTATTTTTGAATTATCCCTTTTAGCTCTCTCTATACATGTCTGTTCAAATAGATGCACATCAAACATGTTTATGATTTTTTTTTCATATTTGCTAGTCCATCAGTAGGAAAACTGCTACACCTAATCTAAAGCACTTGTTCATTTATTTTTATGACTTTTTAAAATCTTGCATAAGTAAATAAATACTTTTGTTTTAATCTTTTATAGACTTTGATATTAGAGGAAAGAATGCAGCAAATTGAAATTCAGTTACTTTGACCAGTTCCTTCAATAATTTATTGTGTTATTTATTTCAGTAGCCTGTTTTATTGTGTCTTAATTATGATTTGATTAAGAAATTTTATGACCACAAATTATGAATGGCAAAGCACAATTGGTTCTTGCTTGTTCATTTTAAATTGTATAAAATATTTCAAAAGCTTATTAGTCTCTAATTGCTAACATAAATCCCTTTGAAACCTTTTTTCTTGCAGTGTTGAAAAAACCCTTTAAAATTCAGATGTGATTCTGGCTTCCTGATATGAAACCTATTTCCTGCCATATTTCAAAAAGTTAATTAGCAGGCCGGGGATTTAGCTCAGTGGTTCTGCCGCCTGCCTTGCAAGCACAAGGTCCTGAGTTCGATTCCCAGTACCCCCCCCCCAAAAAAAACCAACCAAACAAACAAACAAAAGTTAATTAGCATAACTACTGGTTGGTATAGAAGTCATTTATCACCCAACTATTTGAAGAATATGGAATTTTTATCTTGCTATATTAAAAATTTCTGATAAACAATTAGAGAATGAGAACTAGAACCTATCCAGTAGAGGGGAACATTTTCAAATGTCTTGTACAGCCTTTTATTGGCTCTATTTCTCTGGAGAACCCTATCCCAGGGGTCCTCAGACCTGAGCCATGGCCATGAGGTTGCACAGCAGGAGGTGGGTGGTGGACAACTTGGCAAAGCCGCACTTGTATTTGCAGCTGCATCCCATCACTAGCATTATTGCCTGTGTTCTGCCTTCTTTCAGCTCAGATGTGGCATTAGAGCTTCATGAAGCATTACTATGAACTGTACATGGAAGGAATTTACATTGCATATTCCTTATTAGAATGTAAAGTCTGATGAGCTGAGGTGGAGCTGATAGAGTGTTTTGAGCACTGGAGAATGTAATTGTTACGCGTTGTAAACATCTACTACTAAAGAAAAAACTTACCTCTCCCCTTCCCTCTGTGCAAAAAATATCTTCCGCAGAACTGGTCCTTGGTACCCAAAAAACTGGGAACTTTTACCATGAAGAACAGAGATATTGTGAGAAGTGGAATGCTGTTGGAATGCATACCTAAAACTGTAGAAGTGGCTTGGAAACTTGGTAATAGATAGAGGCTGAATGAGTTTTGAGAGGTGCAGTAGAAAAAGTCTTACTTGCTGGGAAAAGATCATTGACTGAAATATGCAGGTAATAGGCAATTCTGATGAAAGCTAGAAAGAAGAGAGCTGAAGAGGGAAATTTATTCTTTCTTCAACTGTAAATCATCAAAACCAAGATTGTTTGTAGAACAAACAATATCCTGGTACAGTCTTAGATGGAAATGAAAATCAACTTATTGGAAATTGTGGAAAAAATGCATTCCTTATTAGAAAGTGACAAAATAGTTCCACTTATTTTGTGGAAGGAAGAAGTTGCAATTGATAAAATTGGTTATTTAGCAGAGGCAATTTCTAACCAAAGTGTTAAAAGTGTGATGTGGATCTTCCTTTCTGCCTATAGTAAATCACAAGGGAAGAGAGATGAATTAAAGAAGGACTTGTTAAGCAAAAGAACTCAGAACTTGAAGATCTGGGAAAACACCAATCTATTCATGCTATAAGAACTGAGAAAGTGTGTTCTGAAGAAGACATTGGCAATATGGGATGTCTTAGTCACTTTTCTTATCGCTGGGTGTCTTAGTCACATTTCCTGTTGCTGGGACACAACACCTGACATCTTCACCTTAAAGGAGGAAAGATTTATTTTGACTCACAGTGTGAGAAATTTTAGAACATGGCTCAAATGCAGAAGTGGCGTAGTAGAAGGGCCTCCCATGGAAGGAAGGTGCTCATGTCATGGTGGCCAAGAAGTAGAGAGAGAAAAGGGAGGAGGCAGGAAAAGAGATAGAGCATTTCAGGTCACCTTCCAAAGGTCCCACCTCTGAACACTTGAGGCTTTTGGAAATATCCTAGACCTAAACCATAATATTGTTGAATAACATTTAATAAAGAAATAATGGCTATGACTGTTGAATTTAACCAGTCATTTTAGCAGAAGACAGGAAAAATGAAATCCATATACCAGAAAGATACTGTCAGTTTTTCACTAATGGGAATAGAGAAAGCAGAACAAGTGAAGGAAGGCTTTTAGACTTTTAGACTGTGCCACACTAGACCGTTGTGCTATTTGGCTGTATTATTTTCCACGAAAAAGGAAGGACAATATCAAATGTTTTTCAGAGATCTTCAAAGCTATCACTCCTCCTATAGACCTGGGGGCAAGGTAATTTATTCCTTCCTTGGTTTCTGTAGGCAGGGCCCTAACGAAGAAGAGTGGGGATGAGACCTCTATCTCACAAGGTATTCAGCCAACAGGATTACTCTTCAGCCTTAATATACAATAAAAATTTTCTTCTTAGGATTTCTGCTTGCTTGGGACAAATCACCACTTCCTTTTTTCCTTTCTTTCCTTTTGGAATGTATATGTCTCTCCTACACTACTCATATCACTGTATTGTGAAAGCACATAACTTGTCTGACTCATAGGTTCAGAACTGCAAAAGAACTCTGCCTCATAATTACACCTCAGATCTCATCCATATTGAATTTAAATGATACTGCACTTAGTTAAGACATAGGGTTTCGGACTTTGATGTAGGCATAAGCTAAAACATTGGGGATTATTTACGTGGAATGAATGCATTTTGACAAGAACAACAGTGGGGCTGGTCCTCAAGAGCAGAATTCTGGGAACTGTACTGTGTCCCTCCAAAATTCCTCTTCTGAAGCCACATCCCCCAACGTGACTATGCTTGACAGTAGGGTTTTTATGAGATACTAAGGGGAAATTAGGTCTTCAGGTTGACACTCAAATCTGGTAATAATAGTCACTTTTACAAGAGGAAGAGAAACAAAAGCTCTCTCCTTTTCCACCATGTGTGGACACAGTGAGAAGGAAGCTACTTTCAAGCTAGGAAGAGAGTTCACATGAGAAATCAGAACCTGTTCCTGATCTTTTTGTTTAATTCACTGTCTATTGATACATTTTAGGTATACAATAGGATGACATTCATCATTGGGAATGTGTACATGATATATCTTGGTTCTTAATTTTTTAAAATCTGCTTCCCTGCCCTCCCTTTAACCCCTCCACCCCTTGTATTTACAAAGACTTTGTTTCCATTTTTCCCTTTTCTCATGTTTTTTCTTTCCCTTCTTTCCTTTCCTCTACCCCTCCAACTTCCCCTTCCCCTTCCCCTTTGGACCTTTTCTTCCTATTTCATATTATCTATTATATATTTTGATCCTGATCTTGTACTTCCAGACTCCAGAACTGTGAAGAATGCATTTCTATAGTTCAATTTAACCCAAGCTATCCTATTCCTTATGGCATCTTAATCTGATTAATATAGACTTTGGTGCTAAGAGTCATTCTAGGGAAACAGAATTTTAAGAGTAAATTGTTTGAATTGGCTCTCTAATTTGATTTGATGTAAAGATGGTAAACACTCTAATTCCACTAGTAAGGGAATCCCTAATAGTCTATAGTGTGAATTGGCAATGCAGATATGGAAAATAACACAATTGGATACTTTGAATGGAGAAAGAAAAGAATTAACTCAGGGCTTCAAATTCCCAGCTCAAGTGCTGTTTAAATGACCTGAACATTTCTGGATATGCTGTGAAAGAAGTTCTTATCTCTTGTAGTCATGGGGCTGAGATTGCTGATTGCTGAAAATGCAATGCAGAATATCACCCTTTAATTGGCTGAATTACAACATAAGCTGAACTCCAAGCCTTTCAGGGTATTTCTGAGATCCTGAACATGTGAAGAAGAACCGGGGGAAGACCCCAATGCAGCTGTGACCACTGAACTACTAAATTTTGATGGATCTTTTTTACCAGTGGAGAGTTCTGCCCACACACCATGGAAGCATCATCCATACCAGCACTGGTAGTGTTCTGCCGGCCCTGAGGCAACTATGCAAGGCAGTGCTTTTTTTATCACAGTCCATCTCCACTACCACTCTTATCATAACTAAAAGTAGACTCTAATTCCAACGGGTCCCAAAGGGGAAGGGATACAGATTGTGACACATAAGGAGATGTGCTACATTCCAAGAACTACTTGTTTTGCTAATTTATGTAAGCAGATTCCCAAGGACTCTGAGGAAACACTACTAAGGATTTAGATAATAGTAGAAGGAATATAAAGTTGGTTCTAACTGAACTTACTGACATGGTCACACTAAGCAGAGTTTCTCTTGATGATTTAGGAAGGGTTCCAATTTTATTGGATGAATAAAACATGAACCAAAGGGCAGATCATATTGTGCAAATTAGAAATATACAGGCCTGAGTTTGGTAGGCTGCTATAACCTCAGGATGTTGGAATGAAGCTCAGCCATCTAATGTAGATAATTTAAGTCTTTTTGAGAGACAGCTCTTGATCTACTACTGAATCTTTATAGACACAAAATGTTTAGCCATCAGCCACAAGTTACCATGTGACCTGAGTTGCCCATGATGTACTGAAAACTATCTCATCCTCCAAATTCCAGTGAATAAGTGATTGGTCCTGAGCAGATGCAGAACGAAAAAGGAGGTTAAATAAATTATGAACCAAATGCTCATGGATCCCATTCTGAGGGCAATGGGTTCTCCCTCCTGGCCTGTGCCTCTGTTCTCCCAGAATTTCCAATTGGTCAGTTGGCAGAGGAAGAGAAGACTCTAGCCTGGTTCATTCACAGATCTCTTGTGTTGGGTGAAGTATTTTGTAGCTGTCTTATAAGTCAGATTTCTCCACAGTGTAGTTGAAGACCTCCACTGATCTTTTGTCTCACCAATTTTCCTACCACTATTAAAAACAGGGTGTTTTAATCCCCCACTATTATTGTATTATATTTATTTTTCTATTCTGTTCTGTCAATATTTACTTCACATATTTGGGTGTTCTGAGGTTAAATCCACATATATTTATAACTATTATATCTTCACCAATTAATTGACTTTTCTCTTTCTTTTTTATTATTATATTAATTCTTTTTTGACTCTTCTGGCAGCGTTTAATTTAAAGTCTATTTTGTGTAATATAAGTATAGATAGCTATTTCTGCTCTCTTTTGGCTATAATTGGTGTATAATATCTTTTTCTGGTCCTTCACATTCAGCTTATATTTGTTCTTATATCTAAACTGAGTTTCTTGTAGGTAGCATAGATTTGGATTTTTGTTTTATAATCCATTGAGCGATCATAGGTCTTTTGAATTGAAAATATAATTCATTTATATTTAAAGCAATTACTGATACAGAAAGACTTACTATTCTCATTGGATCAATTATTTCCTATATATCTTTTTTCTTTTTCTTCTTTTCTTGCATTTGTATTTCATTAAGTTTTTGTAGTTATATGTTTTGATTTTATTATCCACATTTTTCTATATGTGTTTTCTTTCTTGTTACCATGTGTCTAATTTAAGACATCTTATAGTTATAACAATTTATTGTGAATTTATAAATTTAATCATATGCAAAAACTACTCCATTACATTTCTGTTTCCCTCCTCTCACTCCACTTTCTTGTATGATACCTTTTTCAGTAACTGTTGCTGTGACAGAATGAGGTCTGAGATTTCCCTTTCTGTCAATTTGTTGATGTCATTAACCTCTTACCTCTTTTTCTTTTAATGTACATATATGTTTTTGAATTAATATTTCTATTACAAATAAGTCATAAAAACAAAATATGGTCATAATTTACCTTTGCACACTTTCATTAAATGTCTTCTATATAGCAGTTTCATTGAAATGCTTGGAATATCCCAAGAAAAAGGAGATATTTCTGAATATGGTACGACAAATTTATGACAATTTTTAAGAGTTTTTGATAAGCAGCTGGTAAACACAACAATTGGATTAGAAGTTACTAGTGTTACATTGAAAATAACTTTATGTTACTTTCATCTGCCCAAGTTGTATATTTAAATTTAAACACTTACCACTTAGCAAGCATTTAAATGCCTTTTACCCACTCACCAAAGAAGCTCTTAATATTTGTCTGTTCCTGTTCATAAATGACTTTTATTTTATTCTCTGCTGATAACAGAAGGAGGTGAAATGGTCAACGTTGGTAAAAACAAACTATTGCATGTGTGTTTGCAAATCATCCTAATGTAACATTTGGTAAATTCTAGTTTGAGAGATATAAATAAATTTATATTTTGTTCATGATAATAAATGAATTATAGTTATTTTTGATTAGAGATTATTAAATGCCAGCATACCATTATTTAAATATACAAATAAGATTTCACAAAATATAGATATTAGCTTAATTTTATAAATTCAAATGTGGTAGACCATATTTAAATTGAGTAAATCTCACATTTTGTCTACT